>NC_092419.1:109374803-109554803 GCF_040894005.1 Engystomops pustulosus
ACTGATATATAATGTACAGGACTGGAGGGGGTCACATGACTGATGTATAATGTACAGGACTGGAGGGAGTCACATGACTGATGTATAATGTACAGGACTGGAGGGGGTCACATGACTGATGTATAATGTACAGGACTGGAGGGGGTCACATGACTGATGTATAATGTACAGGACTGGAGGGGGTCACATGACTGATGTATAATGTACAGGACTCTGGAGGGAGGGGGTCACATGACTGACATAATGTACAGGACTCTGGAGGGAGGGGGTCACATGACTGATGTATAATGTACAGGACTGGAGGGAGGGGGGTCACATGACTGATGTATAATGTACAGGACTGGAGGGGGTCACATGACTGATATATAATGTACAGGACTCTGGAGGGAGGGGGGTCACATGACTGATATATAATGTACAGGACTGGAGGGAGGGGGGGTCACATGACTGATGTATAATGTACAGGACTGGAGGGGGTCACATGACTGATATATAATGTACAGGACTCTGGAGGGAGGGGGGTCACATGACTGATGTATAACGTACAGGACTGGAGGGAGGGGGGGGTCACATGACTGATATATAATGTACAGGACTGGAGGGAGGGGGGGGTCACATGACTGATGTATAATGTACAGGACTGGAGGGAGGGGGGGGTCACATGACTGATGTATAATGTACAGGACTGGAGGGAGGGGGGGTCACATGACTGATGTATAATGTACAGGACTGGAGGGAGGGGGGGTCACATGACTCATGTATAATGTACAGGACTGGAGGGAGGGGGGGTCACATGACTGATGTATAATGTAACTTGTCCTGATGGTTTGTTACAGTGTATCAGCGCAGTGAGTGGTGCCTTGTCCCACTGTTTTGTCTTGGTGGGTGCAGCGGTTATTATAGGGTGAGGATAAGTCACTGCCCGTATCCTGTGCCACCCCCCCCTTCTCATGTGCACAGGGCAATGCTGGGAGTTGTAGTACCAACCTATTATTTTATCTCTCCAGTGAACTGGAACGGCTGAGTAACCTGGTGGGGAAACCCTCTGAGAACCATCCGCTCCATAACAGCGGCTTACTGAGCCTGGACCCCGTCCACGACAAGACCCCGCTCTACAGCCAGCTGCTCCAGGCCTACAAGTGGTCCAATAAGGTAAGACCACTGCTCTGACCCCCCCCCCCCCTCCCTGGACACAGACTAAGGTCCAATCAGCTCTTCTATACCAACACATTGAGAATCAGAGGCCTGGACACCCCCCACCACCAACACCTGGTTATATTTATCCTTGGGAAAGCTGGAAGAAAGCCGACAGGTTTCTCACAGTAGCTAACCTCGCACTTGTCACCCAGCTTTCCCTGTACCCTGAATGGTAAATTGTCCTCCTCCTGCAGAAAAGTGTTAGATATAAGTGGCTGATTTATGATCCATGGCGGCTAAGGCCACGTTCCCACGTGCCGTTCTCATTGCAGTTGAGACTCTTTCTCCGGGCACCTGTTTAAGTGACTTTGTATTGTGTTACATTACGTGATGCAAACACGGCGTCCCATGTGGAGGCGCCCCGAGTGCGGCCTAAGGCGCTGTTCACATCAGCGCTGGATAATGGTGTTGGGATGGGCAGTCATAGGAGTAATGGAAGATGCAGGTCCTTCACATGGCAGGTACCAGCAAGCACAGGGGTCACAATGACCATATCTGGGTTCAGCGGTATCTACTTTGTGGTGCAGTTAGTGGGGGGCTCTTCTCACATCCAGCAATGTCCTGGGGTCTGCAGATACCAGTATATGTACAGCATCCCTGCTATAGATCTGTGTATTGGAGACCCCCAGCACTTTGTACTCTACCAATTACTGGTTGCCTCATTCTTCATAAGATGAAGGGGTCTGGGGACTTTTAGATGATGAACGGCTATTGGGGAGGGGGGGCTCAACCACCAGGACCTGGATAAATATACAGAAAAGTGGGGACACAGCTCCATCCTTGTTCCTCCAGACACATGACCCTATAGAGCTGCAGGATGAGGCACAGCCCTGCACCAGGTGCACAATGAGGGGGGCTTGTCTCTCCAACTATTGGGGTTCTGATAATTAGACCCCATCATGTACATATTCATGGCCTCTCCTTAGGTTTCCCATCAATTATAGCTCTGGATGACCTGATTTTCAGAATGTCATACGTGTTTACTTCACACCTATCCTACCTATTCCTCACCTATTGGTAGGTTTGGAGAGGAATCTGCAGTCATATTGTCATTTCCCTTTATATATGGATATTCGTACCATAGAAACCGCTCCATAAGGCATCCTCTCCTCCATTTTTGGGAATTTGTCTTTCCTTTGCCTAGAATGATAAAGCAGATTTAGAGAAAAAGTGCGTCTGCCTGTCCATGGGTTGTGTCTGGTGTGTCATCTCACTGAAATGCATGGGACTGGGCTGCAGTACCTCGCACAACCTTTGCACAGGGGTGGCGCTGTTTATAGAAGGAATCAGCCATGTTTTACTAATCCTGGACTGACCGTTAAGCGGGGTCCCGGATATCAGACGTGTCCTGACCTGATTGTAGCCGTACGGATGAGTCTCTCAGAGGTAACTGATGGATATAATTGCGCCGTGTATCGCCCAGCCACTAGCGGTTCCTCGGCTGTTGATGCCGTCAGCCGTTTTCCATAGATGTCGCAGGTTTATTTTTTTTTATTTTTTGCTTACCGCAGTAATCTGCTGAAACGAGAACGTGTGATTGATTTATTAGATTCACCGAGCAGCAAACAGCCATTCATCTTCATAGATTCTTCTATCATTCTCCAATCTTTCAAAAGTCCAAATTGAAACTTTCCCTTTTTTCTGTATATTTTTTTCTCGTTCCCTCTTGCCGCTGGCGCAGGGCGCTTGTCGGGGCGTCTAGACACTTCATATTTTGAGCTGCATATATCAGGAGGAGATGAGCGCCTGACACCCACCCATTACTGCCGGATTCATTGATCATCGGATCTTAACAAAGTCTTGTACCATCAGCTGCGCTATAACTGCGCCCGTCCGCCATTGTTTCCTTCTTCTCTGTCGTCTTACATTTATAACCAGCATCATACCATTAGGGAAGGATATTAATGTGTTTGGGACGGCCCCACCTGCAGGATACCGCATTATCGGCAGAACGCAGGAGCATCAGTGTTCTCTAACAATGCACCACCAGTTGCCGTATTTAAAGGGAACCTGTCATCAGAAATTTACCTAATAAGCTACCAGCATGTTGTCAATCAGCTGAGCAGCTTCTATATGATGCCTCTTTCATGGTCCTGTGTGGTGGAATCATCCAGAAAATCAGGCGGAGAGTTTAACACTGAAGTCAAGCTTTCCCTGTTTCAGAAAGCCTCTTCTCTTGAAGTCCGGCACATGATTTCAATCACATGGGTCAAGGCGTTCAGAGGTGGGGAGAGCTTGACTTCAATGGTAAATTCTCCCCCTCCCTGACTTGAAACAAGCAATTAACATCTCACTTTAAGGCCCCATGCACACGACCGTCGGGGGGCTCTTGGCTTGCGGCCATACATGCATCCCCCATAGATGGCAGTAATACGGTGAGTGATAGGACATGTCCTGTCTTTTCCCAGTTACGGGCCGTGCAGTCCAGCAGAAGGTCGCACATGATCTATCTTTCGTGGCACAGCCACACAATGGTGGCTGTGATGTTCCAGGCCACAGCCACCAGTAAGATCATGTGCTTGGGAGATATGTAGTGGAGTAGAGGAAACCCCATGACTAGATGTGCTGCGTGCACCAAACATGAGATCTAGACAAGGGGTTCAGACCAGGAGCATGGACCCCCCCCGTATATCGGTCAGAACCAAGAGATTTAGGATCAGCAACCTGAGAGATATAGAACCAAAACCAGGACATTTTAGGAACCAGTTCCCGGAATAGGACCCGCTCAGAACCAGGTAATGCCAAGAGTAGTGTCCAGAGCCTGGTCTTCACCTGCACAGTAGTGAGGGAACCAAATAAAGAGGTGGATCCGACAGATTTGAATCAAGGTTTCGTATAACAATGTGCCGACTTCACTACCCCACCAGGATCACATGGCATCGTGCAGAAGAATTGCTCCTGTAGATACCACTGCTCTGTCACATGATGTCCGCACATGTGTCCCATTACCCTCTTCAATGCTAGGGCGCTATCATACACCAGTTGGCGGCTTTTACCCGTCTTGTCACGGATTCTTCTTATCGATGATGTTTAGTTTCAGTGGAGTCTGAAAAAACAGCTCAATATTTTTGCAGAATCCCGATGCTTCGTATGGATCCTGGTTCCCATGGAATTCAATAACCACTGATATCCTGATCCAGGTATCGGCCTGTGTGGGAGGACCAGGATCCATATTACAGATGAGCCCGGATTCTTCTATGGAGATGATAAAGGTTCAGCCGCTGTATCTGGCAGAAGTTTATCTGCTTCTTCCCTCGTGTAGATGACTGTATATGAGCGCTGGCAGCTGCCGCCCCTTTAAATCCCGTCTAGTTGATGGTAATTGTGTTGCTAGCGCACGTATTAGGGCCAGGTCAGTGACTCTGGGTCGCGGTTTGGTTCCTGGGACTATTTTGCTGTGTTAGCAGACTTGGTGACCTTGGGTCCGGTCACGGTAGCGCCCCCCCCCCCTTTCGGTTTCTTATTTTTGTGGCAGCTGTTTCTTGCTGTTCTGTATTTTGTTTTCCCTGCGTCTCAATAATTAATGTGCCCCCCTCCGCCCCCCGATTGCTGCCTCCACCTTGTATATTTGATGAGCTGAGATAAGGGCATCTCCCCTCTCCCTCCCGCCGCCGCTTGTTCTTCCATTACTGCTTGCTTGAGTAACTATGTGGCAGGCGGATAGCAGGCAAGCAGGGGTAGCGGGGCAGGATTGCAGAGGACGCCTGTGAAGGGCAGAAGTGATAATGTAGAACCTGACATCAAACTTCAGCCGCCTAACAAGCTCCTGCTCGGAATTTGGGAGCCGCGCTCTCTCCGAGGTTTAGCATAATCCCTGTGTCAGCAACATCGCAGAGAACGGGCAGGCTTCATATATTCCAACATCAGTGTCCTCCCTGCCCCCACCCGACACAAGTCTAAAGCCCCTGGGTGCAGCATCTGTAATCGCCCTCCAGCACTGGCGCGTCCTCACCGACTACGCGCCAGGAAACAACTCTCCTAAAAAGTTGCAAGTAACAAACCTTCAGCTTTGAGAAGTACAAGTTTTCAGTATTCTTCTATTCACCTACAGCAAGCAGGCATTTTGATGGTGAGGCCTACTAATAGACTGATATTGTGCCAGAGTCAGATAATGATGTGCCACACCCCTTTACCATAAACCCCTCCCGCTTCCCGTGGGCTAATTGGGTGCAAAAAACGGCACTAGACCAGAATTCTGTAGCAATCCTTCTGATTGATGGCGACCGCCCCACCCCCAATATAGACCCCTTCACCCTCACTGAAGGTTTTGTGTCCCTTTTGACCCCTAGAGAACTGGCAGCTCCTCATAAAGGTTTTGTTTCCACTGGGCCCCCCTCTTCTAGGGGCCCCATAGAGACCCTTGATGATACATTGTAACTTTTAGTTTCTCTTGTCCTTGTACCATCTTCTTGGCGCCGCTCCTCTTAGCTAATTTCGTTAAGGTTTATCCGCCTGTGACGATTCGCGCCCCAGGAAAAACAATTATCATGAAATCTCTGGCGGCAGCGCGGTGGAGAGGAGGCGTCTTATTTATCAGCGTTCCCTCTGCCTCCCGGCGTTCACACCAATTAATGGAGGAAATGCCACTAATTCCGCCTCGTGCTAATAATCCACATTTGTAATCTGTGATTGCTGATCATCTGATTGCTCTGTCTATAGGGGAAAGCCATCCTGGTATCTATAGGTTCCCAACTCTCCAGGACAGTGTGGCCATGTACAAGCCAATCAGAGGCAAAGACCCCATGAAACACATTTGGGGCCTGTTCTGTTTGGTGGTGCCCATTGTTCAGCATAACTGTAGCCCCCCGTATCTTGCTTATGGAAGTCTCACATATTGGAACTTCCCCTGTATAAACAAATCTTCCCCAGTGTTGGGGCTCTCGTTGGGCGCTCCTCACGTTGACCATGCACTCCGTTGACGACCCACTAATTCTGTGTCCATAATCTAATAAACAAATTTTGCGCTTTTCCATTGTAAAGCCGCTGCGTCTCTGCGATCGATGGATTGATGTGAGGGGCTCAACCCATAGTAATCCCTATCGATCAGCCACAGGGACGTGGTGTCAGGGCGAGAAGAGCACAAGTATCAGAGCACTTACAGGCCAGAAACCCGAAATCTGCAACACGGGATATAGGAGCCGATTATACTCATCACATAACTACAGAGAAATTACCCTACAGCGTGCATGGGCTGCGGTGCTATGAGAGATGCCCTAATACCATGTCCCCTGGCTGATAACAGAGAGTAATAGATTGTATCCCCCCCTGTACAGTCTCCTCTCCCCGGGATGTAATGGCTGATAACAGAGAGTAATAGATTGTATCCCCCCTCTACAGTCTCCTCTCCCCAGGATGTAATGGCTGATAACAGAGAGTAATAGATTGTATCCCCCCCCCCCCTGTACAGTCTCCTCTCCCCGGGATGTAATGGCTGATAACAGAGAGTAATAGATTGTATCCCCCCCTGTACAGTCTCCTCTCCCCGGGATGTAATGGCTGATAACAGAGAGTAATAGATTGTATCCCCCCTGTACAGTCTCCTCTCCCCGGGGTGTAATGGCTGATAACAGAGAGTAATAGCTTGTATCCCCCCTGTACAGTCTCCTCTCCCCAGGATGTAATGGCTGATAACAGAGAGTAATAGATTGTACCCCCCCCCCTGTACAGTCTCCTCTCCCCGGGATGTAATGGCAGATAACAGAGAGTAATAGATTGTATCCCCCCTGTACAGTCTCCTCTCCCCGGGATGTAATGGCAGATAACAGAGAGTAATAGATTGTATCCCCCCCCCTGTACAGTCTCCTCTCCCCGTGGTGTAATGGCTGATAACAGAGAGTAATAGATTGTATCCCCCCCCCTGTACAGTCTCCTCTCCCCGGGGTGTAACGGCTGATAACAGAGAGTAATAGATTGTATCCCCCCTGTACAGTCTCCTCTCCCCGGGATGTAATGGCTGATAACAGAGAGTAATAGATTATCTGTACACAGTGAGGGCCTGGCTCGTCCCCGGAGTACATCACGTATTCCTCCTCTTGGCAGTGCGGTCGCCTCCGGGTCTTGTATCCAGACGATCTCCTCCAGGGACTCCGCTGGCAGCGTCTCCCCCTGAGCGCCCGTCACTTATAAGGAACACTCAATTCATCCGCGGGGGGTCAGATACTCTCTACACATCAAGCAGTCGCCCAAGTGTCCTGGAGGCGGCTCCTTCATGTGGCTGACGCTCTCCCTGTCCCCTCCCCTTTGCTCTGAGTGAAAGCTATTGAGGGCCCAGGATTCCCCCCAGCCCTGCACATGAAGGAGCCGGCTCCTGGACGTTGCACAGATGATCAGTCCTGCTATTTGCCTAGTTTCATGCAGCTTTGGATGTGTGTAGAGTGTGATTGGACCGTTCTGGGCCTCCCTGTGCTTTCCACGCCTTGTCTGATTTACTGTGCCCAGGATCTTGGAGGGATTTCTGACGCAGCTTTGGATGTGACTAGAGTGCGGTTCCGCTGTGACTTGTCAAGGTTATCGTCCAGGATGATGTTGTTCCCTGGTCGCACATAGCGAGACTCTCCGAGCGCCACCATGAAAGGCGTCTTGGATTCTCGGTGCCGTCCCCCTGGGCCGCGCTCAGATCCGTTTAATCTGCTGAACCGCGTATAAAATATTTACTAATTCATTCCCGCGTCAGATTAATTTTTCAGCCGCTGTTTATAATCAGCCGTTTAACAAATAAAAGTGCGGCGGCCGATGAAACGGATGCTAATGGCGCCCGCGTCCCCGTGGTGGCGGAGCACCGCGTCCTACCTGACATACACAAGCGTGTGGGGTTTTTTTTTTGTGTTTTTATCTTTGAGTCAAGTTATGAGATGCTGAAAAATTGTCCCTGGAGAGATGTGTAATCAGACCTCACACTGCTGTGCTCTGTGCTCTCTGCAGCCAGTGTTATGTATTGTCCCTGGAGAGATGTGTAATCAGACCTCACACTGCTGTGCTCTGTGCCAGTGTTATGTATTGTCCTGGAGAGATGTGTAATCCCCTGATTACACATCTCCCCAGGGACAATACATAACACTGGCTGCACAGAGCACAGAGCACAGCAGTGTGCGGTCTGATTACACATCTCTCCAGGGACAGTACATAACACTGGCTGCAGAGAGCACAGAGTACAGCAGTGTGAGGTCTGATTACACATCTCCCCAGGGACAGTACATAACAATGGCTGCGGAGAGCACAGAGCACAGCAGTGTGAGGAATGATTACACATCTCTCCAGGGAGAATACATAACACTGGCTGCAGAGAGCACAGAGCACAGCAGTGTGAGGTCTGATTACACATCTCTCCAGGGACAGTACATAACACTGGCTGCAGAGAGCACAGAGCACAGTAGTGTGAGGAATGATTACACATCTCTCCAGGGAGAATACATAACACTGGCTGCAGAGAGCACAGAGCACAGCAGTGTGAGGTCTGATTACACATCTCTCCAGGGACAATACATAACACTGGCTGCAGAGAGCACAGAGCACAGCAGTGTGAGGTCTGATTACACATCTCCCCAGGGACAATACATAACACTGGCTGCAGGGAGCACAGAGCACAGCAGTGTGAGGTCTGATTACACATCTCTCCAGGGACAATACATAACACTGGCTGCAGAGAGCACAAAGCACAGCAGTGTGAGGTCTGATTACACATCTCCCCAGGGACAATACATAACACTGGCTGCAGGGAGCACAGAGCACAGCAGTGTGAGGTCTGATTACACATCTCTCCAGGGACAGTACATAATACTGGCTGCAGAGAGCACAGCAGTGTGAGGTCTGATTACACATCTCTCCAGGGACAATACATAACACTGGCTGCGGAGAGCACAGAGCACAGCAGTGTGAGGAATGATTACACATCTCTCCAGGGACAATACATAACACTGGCTGCAGAGAGCACAGAGCACAGCAGTGTGAGGTCTGATTACACATCTCTCCAGGGACAATACATAACACTGGCTGCAGAGAGCACAGAGCACAGCAGTGTGAGGTCTGATTACACATCTCCCCAGGGACAATACATAACACTGGCTGCAGGGAGCACAGAGCACAGCAGTGTGAGGTCTGATTACACATCTCGCCAGGGACAATACATAACACTGGCTGCAGAGAGCACAGAGCACAGCAGTGTGAGGTCTGATTACACATCTCCCCGGGGACAATACATAACACTGGCTGCAGAGAGCACAGAGCACAGCAGTGTGAGGTCTGATTACACATCTCTCCAGGGACAGTACATAATACTGGCTGCAGAGAGCACAGCAGTGTGAGGTCTGATTACACATCTCTCCAGGGACAATACATAACACTGGCTGCGGAGAGCACAGAGCACAGCAGTGTGAGGAATGATTACACATCTCTCCAGGGACAATACATAACACTGGCTGCAGAGAGCACAGAGCACAGCAGTGTGAGGTCTGATTACACATCTCTCCAGGGACAATACATAACACTGGCTGCAGAGAGCACAGAGCACAGCAGTGTGAGGTCTGATTACACATCTCCCCAGGGACAATACATAACACTGGCTGCAGGGAGCACAGAGCACAGCAGTGTGAGGTCTGATTACACATCTCTCCAGGGACAATACATAACACTGGCTGCAGAGAGCACAGAGCACAGCAGTGTGAGGTCTGATTACACATCTCCCCAGGGATAATACATAACACTGGCTGCGGAGAGCACAGAGCACAGCAGTGTGAGGAATGATTACACATCTCTCCCAATAGAGCTGCACCTATGTGATGGAGGTCATGGCTTGTATCCTCTGTGCTGTGGATATTCCGGCCTGTGACGAGCGCTGTCGCTTGTCCTAGTTAGCGGTGAGCCGGACACATCTCCATAAATCTCCATGGTTAATTGAGCGCGGACGCCTTCCATGCCGCCATTGCTGTGACTGGGTGGGAGTGCAGCGGTCCCAATATTGTTATTCAGGCTCCTTGTATAATGTCTGTTATTACATGATGTCCCCCTCCCCTCATCATTGATGCCTCCGGTGGTCTCTGTACATCTATTTTGCTGCTACTTTCAGACCCTTTGAGGCTCCTTGTCTCCTCGCTCCCCTCCGCCGTCTTCCCTTCTCCTGTTCCCTAATGATTGGGGCCCGGGTGGGTGCGGGGCCCCCGCTCTGCTGCTGAAATAGAAATTACAAGGGGCAGAGATTACGCTGAAGACTCTTCTAATCATTCACTGGCAAAACTTTTTTTTTTTTTTTTTTTTCTGTCTCCTTCTTTTTCCCGCTCCGCTCCTTCTCCAGTAACCGTCTCATTACCAGGCAGATACGGAGCGAGGTCAGGATAATGAGGCGCATTGTGGGGGTGTATCCTCAGATGAGCGAGGTGTCCCTGCTGCCCCCCACCCTCACTGCCTATTGTTGTAGAGGGGAAAAATTACTGCCGATACCATAGAATTCCCCCCCCCCTCTGAAAAATTCTGCACTTCCTTAGTGTCTTGGGGTGCTGTGCCCTTCCCTGTGAACCTCTCAATTGATGTAAAGGGAATCCTACTCGTCACAGAAGACACACAAAGAGCGGAAATGGATGTAGCAATTAAGTAACAATCACATATACGTAATATACATGGAATTTATTCAAACACCTTTAACTTTACACTCTTTGTTTCATTGCAGTCGATTGGCAAGATCAATAAAGTTCTTTTTTTTTTGTGCTCATTAATGTGCCCTCTGACCCCATCTTAATAGGAAAAAAATGAAATGTAGATTTTTTATTTTTTTATTCATTTAATAAACAAGATAAATAAAATATCACATGCTCATTAGTATTCAGACCCTTTGCTGTGACTGTCATATGTAACTCACATAATGTTCATTTCCTTCTGATCCTCCTTGAGATGGTTCTACTCCTTCATTGGAGTCCACCTGGGTTTAATTAAAATGATTGGACTTGATTAGGTAAGACGCACACTTGTCTATATAAGACCTCACCGCACCTGTCACAGCGTGTGAGAATCATGAGGTCTAAAGAACTGCCCAAGGAGTTTAGAGACAAGACACCGATCTGGCCACGGTTACCAAAGAATGTCTGCAGCACTGCAGGTTCCTAAGAGCACAGTGGCCTCCATAATCCTTAAAGCAGTTTTGGACGACCACAGCTATTCCTTGGCCTGGCGTCCAGTGAGAGGTAAAGAAGATCCCCAGAGATCCCTGTGTCTGAGCTCCAGAGATGCAGGAGGTAGGTAGGTGGGGGTCACCTATAACTGCAGGAGGTAGGTAGGTGGGGGTCTCCTATCACTGCAGGAGGTAGGTAGGTGGGGGTCTCCTATCACTGCAGCCTCCAGCAGTCGGGTCTTTATGGCAGAGTCTGGAAGCTTCTCCTCGGGGTAAGACACATGGAAGCCGCATACAGGGAGCAGAACACATGGAGGGTCCGGACCATGAGGAATAAGATTCTCTGCTCCGAGGAGATGGAGATTGGACTTTATGGTGATAATTCTAAGGAGTGGAGAAAACCGGCGCCGCTCATCACCGGCCAAATACAGTCCCAGCAGTGACACATGGGGGGCAGCACCAGGCTATGGGGGGGACAGTGCCCAATACTGGAGGGCAGCATCAGGCTATGGGGGAGGGGGGGCAGCATCAGGCTATGGGGGGACAGTGCCCAATACTGGGGGGCAGCATCAGGCTATGGGGGGGACAGGACCACTGGGGGTAATGGAAGGAAAGATGTACAGAAGTACAGAGAGATCCTGGATGAGAACCTCTTCCAGAGCTCTGGACATCCGCTTGGGCCGAACCTCCCAACATGACACTGACCCTAAGCACAAGCTAAAATATTGCGATCTCTTTTTGGGGTTCTAATTACGCATCAGGGGGGGGATATTGATCCAGGGGTTCTAGTCGCACACCAGGGGATATTGATCCAGGGGTTCTAGTCGCACACCAGGGGATATTGATCCAGGGGTTCTAGTCGCACACCAGGGGATATTGATCCAGGGGTTCTAGTCGCACACCAGGGGATATTGATCCAGGGGTTCTAGTCGCACACCAGGGGATATTGATCCAGGGGTACTAGTCGCACACCAGGGGATATTGATCCAGGGGTTCTAGTCGCACACCAGGGGATATTGATCCAGGGGTTCTAGTCGCACACCAGGGGATATTGATCCAGGGGTTCTAGTCGCACACCAGGGGATATTGATCCAGGGGTTCTAGTCGCACACCAGGGGATATTGATCCAGGGGTTCTAGTCGCACACCAGGGGATATTGATCCAGGGGTTCTAGTCGCACACCAGGGGATATTGATCCAGGGGTTCTAGTCGCACACCAGGGGATATTGATCCAGGGGTTCTAGTCGCACACCAGGGGATATTGATCCAGGGGTTCTAGTCGCACACCAGGGGATATTGATCCAGGGGTTCTAGTCGCACACCAGGGGATATTGATCCAGGGGTTCTAGTCGCACACCAGGGGATATTGATCCAGGGGTTCTAGTCGCACACCAGGGGATATTGATCCAGGGGTTCTAGTCGCACACCAGGGGATATTGATCCAGGGGTACTAGTCGCACACCAGGGGATATTGATCCAGGGGTTCTAGTCGCACACCAGGGGATATTGATCCAGGGGTTCTAGTCGCACACCAGGGGATATTGATCCAGGGGTTCTAGTCGCACACCAGGGGATATTGATCCAGGGGTTCTAGTCGCACACCAGGGGATATTGATCCAGGGGTACTAGTCGCACACCAGGGGATATTGATCCAGGGGTTCTAGTCGCACACCAGGGGATATTGATCCAGGGGTTCTAGTCGCACACCAGGGGATATTGATCTCTTTTCAGGGATCCTATTTTCAGCAAAAAAAGCAAATGCCATAGAATTTCCCACAGCATGTAAGGATTAGGGGGATTAGGCGGCCCTCCTGTGTGCGCCCTCGCCCTCCTGATTGCTATTGATACGAGCCTCATCCAGCGAGGATCCTGCTGCGTCGGCGCTTTCCATAATCCGATATGTATTTATCTGGTAGGATCAATCCCCAGTCATATCCACGTGCCCCCCCCCCCCCCCCCCCCCCGGAGCATGTAGTGGGGGGTGGACAGGACTAGTGCAAGGGAGAAGTATTACATTGGGGGCTCCGATTTATCCTAATTATCTATCTGCATAGAAAGTGAGATGCAATTAGGGTGTAGCTTCATTGCAGGGGTCATCAGCTGTGACCATATAGACTGTGAGAAATGGATTTATAATCCAGGACTGTAGCTTCTCCAAATGCACTGGGGGTGTCTTTTGTCTCTTGGCCTTTTGTTTTTTGCCGATTGACGGTGGATGTGATGATGTGACATCCGCCAGATCCTGCCGGATCCTCCAGGCTTTATGGATAAGAAGAACCTTATAGGGTCCGGCGATACCGGGTGCTGACTGCTCGTAGACCAATTGCCTTAGCGGATCCCTTCCCCTTTTACTGACACTGTGTGAAGTGGATCATTCTCCTTCCATGTCCGGGGCGGGGGGTTTCTCTCCATCTGTCCCCCTTTACCTGCACCTCAGGGGGTCCTGACTTGTCTCCAGTCCCCCCATCCCCCATTCCTCGCAGCCGCCTGGTGTAAGTTGTACCAGCTTTCTGCACTCCTGCTTGCTTCCAGTGAATGGAAATTCTTTGCTCAGAGCCAGAAGTGGTTTGTTAGAGTGTGTCAGCGAGTCATCCGCCCTGGAGCTGTCACTATGGGTGAGGTGCCTGTGATTTGGTGAGTGATAGGGATGTAGATGCAGGATATAGGTGGATGTGTAAAGGTTACGCGGCCTGGTTTTGGCAGACTGTGCATCGTCCTTCAGATGTAAAAGGTCAGTAAGTGATGTTTGCACAGTATGGAGTCGGATGGGAAGATGAGCCGGTGAATGTGAAATGAGATTGGCAGAGCTGCTCTTCATTACCCCAGTGTCTTGTATCTGCACTGAGGAGGCTTCACCCTGCTGTCTCTTACATTCCTGCCCAAATCCCAAAAATAATGTCCCGGCTTTCATCCTGCCTTGTGGCCCCCGCTGCCGTCCATCCATCTTCTCCCTTGTGGCCCCTGCTGCCATCCATCCATCTTTTCCCTTGTGGCCCCTGCTGCTGTCCGCCCTTTTTTTGCCTCGTGGCCCCCGCTGCCATTCAGCCATTTTCTTCCTCATGGCCCCCACTGCCGTCCATCTGTCTTGTGGGCCACACCGCCGTCCAGCCGTCTTCTGCATTGTGGCCCATGCTGTCGTCCAGCCGTCTTCTGCCTCGTGGGCCCCCGCTGTCGTCCAGCCGTCTTCTGCCTCGTGGGCCCCCGCTGTCGTCCAGCCGTCTTCTGCCTCGTGGGCCCCGCTGTCGTCCAGCCGTCTTCTGCCTCGTGGGCCCCCGCTGCCGTCCAGCCGTCTTCTGCCTCGTGGGCCCCCGCTGCCGTCCAGCCGTCTTCTGCCTCGTGGGCCCCCGCTGCCGTCCAGCCGTCTTCTGCCTCGTGGGCCCCCGCTGCCGTCCAGCCGTCTTCTGCCTCGTGGGCCCCCGCTGCCGTCCAGCCGTCTTCTGCCTCGTGGGCCCCCGCTGCCGTCCAGCCGTCTTCTGCCTCGTGGGCCCCCGCTGCCGTCCAGCCGTCTTCTGCCTCGTGGGCCCCCGCTGCCGTCCAGCCGTCTTCTGCCTCGTGGGCCCCCGCTGCCGTCCAGCCGTCTTCTGCCTCGTGGGCCCCCGCTGCCGTCCAGCCGTCTTCTGCCTCGTGGGCCCCCGCTGCCGTCCAGCCGTCTTCTGCCTCGTGGGCCCCCTCTACTGGTCCTCCTTTTGAACACTGCTTCCTTGTTTAGTTTTTGGTTCCTGGAAAGTCTACTCCATCCTTCAGATTTCCATTTTCCTAAGGATCTACTCACACAACAGGAGAAGGCGCCAAACCTACTATCTCTTTGAAGAAGCTGAGGAAGATCTCTGTGAATGACCCCCGCAGCCGTCCACAGAACAGTATTTTGTGGGTTAATACTTGTTAACCCCTGGTGTGACCCTGTATTGTTTGCCTCCTCTCTGTGCCAGGATTGATACCCCTGGTCCTGGCTGTCTCCTGTATGATGGGCACCTGCTGGGGGCAGATATCGCCATCCAGGGTGTCAGGTAATGAATCTCCTCCACCGTCGCCCAGCGAGGACTTTAGAAAACTGCGCTGGAAGCTTTCATCCCAATTAGCCCATGTGACCTTCCGTTCAAGGTAGCGTTTAATAGGAGCGAAAATGAAGTCTCCCCGCTGCGTCCGGCCTCGGAGCAGCTTTTTGTTGCCTATTAGCCGAACGTTCCCTGGGAATGGACCGCGGCAAAGCATCACAGCCGTGAAGAATGAGACCTCACACCTTGTCATGGACGCTCTCCGCCACAACTTAACAGCCCCTGCCCTCAGCAATGGCTCATTTATGGTGCCGTTTGTCTGTCTGGCGTCGGAGACGGAGGATAAAACGCTTGCGCTTTACATAATTTGACTGTAATTGGCGCAGGAGACAGATGTTCTAGAGCGAAGCGCGGGAAGATTGCACCAGCTCAGCCGTTACCGCTGCACGAGGCACATTATAGCGGCTAAACGGAGCGGCCGAGGGAGGAGCTCCAAAGTACGGCTTATAATAGTGCAAGAGTGTAGTCTATTACTCTCTGTTATCAGCCATTACACCCCGGGGAGAGGAGACTGTACAGGGGGGGGGATACAATCTATTACTCTCTGTTATCAGCCATTACATCCCGGGGAGAGGAGACTGTACAGGGGGGGATACAATCTATTACTCTCTGTTATCAGCCATTACATCCCGGGGAGAGGAGACTGTACAGGGGGATACAATCTATTACTCTCTGTTATCAGCCATTACATCCCGGGGAGAGGAGATTGTACAGGGGGGAATACAATCTATTACTCTCTGTTATCAGCCATTACATCCCGGGGAGAGGAGACTGTACAGGGGGATACAATCTATTACTCTCTGTTATCAGCCATTACATCCCGGGGAGAGGAGACTGTACAGGGGGGATACAATCTATTACTCTCTGTTATCAGCCATTACATCCCGGGGAGAGGAGACTGTACAGGGGGGGATACAATCTATTACTCTCTGTTATCAGCCATTACATCCCGGGGAGAGGAGACTGTACAGGGGGATACAATCTATTACTCTCTGTTATCAGCCATTACATCCCGGGGAGAGGAGACTGTACAGGGGGATACAATCTATTACTCTCTGTTATCAGCCATTACATCCCGGGGAGAGGAGACTGTACAGGGGGATACAATCTATTACTCTCTGTTATCAGCCATTACATCCCGGGGAGAGGAGACTGTACAGGGGAATACAATCTATTACTCTCTGTTATCAGCCATTACATCCCGGGGAGAGGAGACTGTACAGGGGGGGATACAATCTATTACTCTCTGTTATCAGCCATTACACCCCGGGGAGAGGAGACTGTACAGGGGGGATACAATCTATTACTCTCTGTTATCAGCCATTACATCCTGGGGAGAGGAGACTGTACAGGGGGGATACAATCTATTACTCTCTGTTATCAGCCATTACATCCCGGGGAGAGGAGACTGTACAGGGGGATACAATCTATTACTCTCTGTTATCAGCCATTACATCCCGGGGAGAGGAGACTGTACAGGGGGATACAATCTATTACTCTCTGTTATCAGCCATTACATCCCGGGGAGAGGAGACTGTACAGGGGGATACAATCTATTACTCTCTGTTATCAGCCATTACATCCCGGGGAGAGGAGACTGTACAGGGGGGATACAATCTATTACTCTCTGTTATCAGCCATTACATCCCGGGGAGAGGAGACTGTACAGGGGGGGATACAATCTATTACTCTCTGTTATCAGCCATTACATCCCGGGGAGAGGAGACTGTACAGGGGGAATAAAATCTATTACTCTCTGTTATCAGCCATTACATCCCGGGGAGAGGAGACTGTACAGGGAGGATACAATCTATTACTCTCTGTTATCAGCCATTACATCCCGGGGAGAGGAGACTGTACAGGGGGGGGGGATACAATCTATTACTCTCTGTTATCAGCCATTACATCCCGGGGAGAGGAGACTGTACAGGGGGGGGGGATACAATCTATTACTCTCTGTTATCAGCCATTACATCCCGGGGAGAGGAGACTGTACAGGGGGGGATACTATCTATTACTCTCTGTTATCAGCCATTACACCCCGGGGAGAGGAGACTGTACAGGGGGGGATACTATCTATTACTCTCTGTTATCAGCCATTACACCCCGGGGAGAGGAGACTGTATCCCCTCCTGTACAATCTATTACTCTCTGTTATCAGCCATTACATCCCGGGGAGAGGAGACTGTACAGGGGGGATACAATCTATTACTCTCTGTTATCAGCCATTACATCCCGGGGAGAGGAGACTGTACAGGGGGGATACAATCTATTACTCTCTGTTATCAGCCATTACATCCCGGGGAGAGGAGACTGTACAGGGGGGATACAATCTATTACTCTCTGTTATCAGCCATTACATCCCGGGGAGAGGAGACTGTACAGGGGGATACAATCTATTACTCTCTGTTATCAGCCATTACATCCCGGGGAGAGGAGACTGTACAGGGGGATACAATCTATTACTCTCTGTTATCAGCCATTACATCCCGGGGAGAGGAGACTGTACAGGGGGATACAATCTATTACTCTCTGTTATCAGCCATTACATCGCGGGGAGAGGAGACTGTACAGGGGGGATACAATCTATTACTCTCTGTTATCAGCCATTACATCCCGGGGAGAGGAGACTGTACAGGGGGGGATACAATCTATTACTCTCTGTTATCAGCCATTACATCCCGGGGAGAGGAGACTGTACAGGGGGAATAAAATCTATTACTCTCTGTTATCAGCCATTACATCCCGGGGAGAGGAGACTGTACAGGGAGGATACAATCTATTACTCTCTGTTATCAGCCATTACATCCCGGGGAGAGGAGACTGTACAGGGGGGGGGGATACAATCTATTACTCTCTGTTATCAGCCATTACATCCCGGGGAGAGGAGACTGTACAGGGGGGGGGGATACAATCTATTACTCTCTGTTATCAGCCATTACATCCCGGGGAGAGGAGACTGTACAGGGGGGGATACTATCTATTACTCTCTGTTATCAGCCATTACACCCCGGGGAGAGGAGACTGTACAGGGGGGGATACTATCTATTACTCTCTGTTATCAGCCATTACACCCCGGGGAGAGGAGACTGTATCCCCTCCTGTACAATCTATTACTCTCTGTTATCAGCCATTACATCCCGGGGAGAGGAGACTGTACAGGGGGGATACAATCTATTACTCTCTGTTATCAGCCATTACATCCCGGGGAGAGGAGACTGTACAGGGGGGATACAATCTATTACTCTCTGTTATCAGCCATTACACCCCGGGGAGAGGAGACTGTACAGGGGGATACAATCTATTACTCTCTGTTATCAGCCATTTCATCCTGGGGAGAGGAGACTGTACAGGGGGATACAATCTATTACTCTCCGTTATCAGCCATTACATCCCGGGGAGAGGAGACTGTACAGGGGGGGATACAATCTATTACTCTCTGTTATCAGCCATTACATCCCGGGGAGAGGAGACTGTACAGGGGTGGATAAAATCTTTTACTCTCTGTTATCAGCCATTTAAGGACAGGGAGATGATGGGTGTATTAGGTGTAGCGATATGGCAGCAGTCGCATTGATGGTTTTGCGTCCCTCTGTGTGCACATTGCTCGCCAGTGCTGTATACTATGCAGCACGCTGCCCCCTCCCGCTCGCTCACACACCGCTTGCTCTGACTACATGTCCTCCCTCCTGTCTCTCCTATTATAAGTAGGCTCCATGCGGCGTATGGCTGCAGCATTGTATAGTGGCTGCGGCACGTACAGCTCGCATCCAGAGCCACCGCAGAAAGTTTTTCTAATTCTTGTCAAACAAGCGAGAGATTCAGTCACAACACAGATGGGAAGCGTCCATCAGCCGCCTGGGGTGTCCCCGCATCGCGTCTCCGACTTGTGAGATCCAGATGATTTGTGCCGCGCTCTGCCATGTAAAGGATGTCAGGGCCGCCAGGTGCAGTAGTAATGTACATCCATAGATACACAGAAGTCACTTCCTTAAAGGGGAGCTCCATCCAACACCACAATAGCCTCTCTAGGAGTAAAGGACCTAGATGTCCCCCATAGTGCATAGCTTAAGTAACTCTCCCCAAGCTGACCATCGCCAGCTCTACAATTAGGGAGCAGACATATTCCTCGGGGGTGGGGCTTTGCACCCTCAGGGGTGGTCCTAGTGACCTCACACACACCTGTGGGTGTTGCACTTCCCTTCCCCCCTGTAACCTTCCTGCTTTGTCCTCACATCTGGTAAAGATACAATGTATCCGGGCCCGGGCAGTGTTCTAGTTGGACTCCTCTACATTGTATCCAGTTCCACTATAAGATTCTGCATTCCAGAAATCCCCTCCCACTTTAACCTTTTGGTTGCCAGTCATTATTTCCGATGTTTCTCTGTTGAAGGCCACTTAGTGCTGAAGTTTTAAAGAATCCTTAGGGATTTCAGATCCTTACTCACAGTAAAAGCAATTAATTCACTGTTGACCTTAGGATCAGCAGTAACTTGACCCAGAAGCGTCTGCAGTAGTCACATACATAATGTCCCTCGGGAGCGCGGTGTGGATTTGGTAGCCTGCGCCTCCCTCTCCTCCTGGGTCCCTCCTGTTTCTCTCCAGGTCTCCTCTGCGGCACAATGTGCTGTGTCAGCCCCGGCTGGTGGGAACCTCTGCACCCAGCGCCACAAGGAGACATTACTAATTTATCCCCCAGCCTGAGTGGTTTGTGACAAGCGTCAGATCCGTAACCGAATCCCAAAATAAAGCCACTCCGAAAAAACCTTCAGCCGTGAGGCAGCGCTGTGCAGCATATTGAGGGAGGTCATGTTTTGTTTTCGGGAGCAGAAAGCTGCGAATTGCGGATCAATTGTTCGATTTCGCAGAACCGAGAAAATGTTTATTTCCTGTGAACAAAAAAAAAATCCTTTCACGGCAAGGACACAGAAAATAATGAGGAATGAGGGACACGAACAATGTAACCTATCAGATACAAGACCGAAAATGTAAAATTATCTTCCACAATAATAGTGTTTCTATGTACAATGGAGCTTTATAAAGATGATCCTGAGTTACATCCTGTATTATACCCCAGAGCTGCACTCACTATTCTGCTACTGGTGCAGTCACTGTGTACATACATGACATTACTTATCCTGTACTGATCCTGAGTTACATCCTGTATTATACCCCAGAGCTGCACTCACTATTCTGCTACTGGTGCAGTCACTGTGTACATACATGACATTACTTATCCTGTACTGATCCTGAGTTACATCCTGTATTATACCCCAGAGCTCCACTAACTATTCTGCTGCTGGTGCAGTCACTGTGTACATACATGACATTACTTATCCTGTACTGATCCTGAGTTACATCCTGTATTATACACCAGAGCTGTACTCACTATTCTGCTGCTGGTGCAGTCACTGTGTACATACATGATATTACTTATCCTGTACTGATCCTGAGTTACATCCTGTATTATACCCCAGAGCTGCACTCACTATTCTGCTGCTGGTGCAGTCACTGTGTACATACATGACATTACTTATCCTGTACTGATCCTGAGTTACATCCTGTATTATACCCCAGAGCTGCACTCACTATTCTGCTGCTGGTGCAGTCACTGTGTACATACATGACATTACTTATCCTGTACTGATCCTGAGTTACATCCTGTATTATACCCCAGAGCTGCACTCACTATTCTGCTGCTGGTGCAGTCACTGTGTACATACATGACATTACTTATCCTGTACTGATCCTGAGTTACATCCTGTGTTATACTCCAGAGCTGCACTCACTATTCTGCTGCTGGTGCAGTCACTGTGTACATACATGACATTACTTATCCTGTACTGATCCTGAGTTACATCCTGTATTATACCCCAGAGCTGCACTCACTATTCTGCTGCTGGTGCAGTCACTGTGTACATACATGACATTACTTATCCTGTACTGATCCTGAGTTACATCCTGTATTATACCCCAGAGCTGCACTCACTATTCTGCTGCTGGTGCAGTCACTGTGTACATACATGACATTACTTATCCTGTACTGATCCTGAGTTACATCCTGTATTATACCCCAGAGCTGCACTCACTATTCTGCTGCTGGTGCAGTCCCTGTGTACATACATGACATTACTTATCCTGTACTGATACTGAGTTACATCCTGTATTATACTCCAGAGCTGCACTCACTATTCTGCTGCTGGTGCAGTCACTGTGTACATACATGACATTACTTATCCTGTACTGATCCTGAGTTACATCCTGTATTATACCCCAGAGCTGCACTCACTATTCTGCTGCTGGTGCAGTCCCTGTGTACATACATGACATTACTTATCCTGTACTGATACTGAGTTACATCCTGTATTATACTCCAGAGCTGCACTCACTATTCTGCTGCTGGTGCAGTCACTGTGTACATACATGACATTACTTATCCTGTACTGATCCTGAGTTACATCCTGTATTATACCCCAGAGTTGCACTCACTATTCTGCTGCTGGTGCAGTCACTGTGTACATACATGACATTACTTATCCTGTACTGATCCTGAGTTACATCCTGTATTATACCCCAGAGCTGCACTCACTATTCTGCTATCCCTGTAGGACACTTTCATCTGGTTGCTTTCTTCAGGTTGGGTTCTTCTGTTCTCGTCTACTAGATGTCCTATACAGTAGAGTAACTTTCATCTTCTGATCTTATCATGGAGTCTCTAAGGTGACGCGTCTTAGGTGATCTTCTAGGTTACTATGATGAGAATGTACCTATGGGGGATGGACGGACAGGTGGGTGGGTGGGGGGGGGCTATACCATGTAACCTGGAGCTTCTGCATTGTATCTTCTCACCTACAATATGTAGTGTAGATCCAGTGGGACCGGGCCGCTAATAATTACTAATGATCTGTACAGCAGATCCGCGGCGGCCGGCGCTCGTCTATTGATCCGGCCGTTCAGCCCCTGAAGATTAATGATGGCAGGGACTGGTTGTTATTAATCCGTCTGGTATCTCCCCTCTCCTCCTGTAATCACCGCGTTGCGATCACCCCACGACAGCGCAGCGTCTCCTCTGCAGAGCCGCCTCGCTGCTTCTATCCGGCGCGCGGTTATGTTAACAACAGATGGTGCGGCTCGGAATTATAACAATTTAGCCGAGATTCCAGCCGCTGCCGACATGAAACACCCTTTAAAAGATGCTTAAAAAAAGGCAAAACTCATTATCAAGAGTATTTAAGCAAAGTAGGTATTTAATCTTTGCAAGTCATTTGCATATTCCAGCCGAGCGGCGCTGCTCAGATGGGCTGCGTGCGCTCCGCAGGTACAGAACCGTCTCCTCATGCACGTTCTGCTAATTGATGGACCTGCTGGTTAACTGTTTGCTCCCTGGTGCGTATTGCTCCGTCATGAATTACTTCCCCCTTCCAGGGTTGATGTGGTGACCGGTGTTATCCCCCTGCAGATGCTGCTAGACATCTATATACAGCACAAGATTTAAAGGGTCTCTCAAGGGAATCTCTGAGCTCAGGACATCCAGATTTGGTGGACACCAGAATTTCAGATCATATTTTCTGTGCAAAATCAAGACCCATTTATGCCCTCTGCAGCCAGTGTTATGTATTGTCCCTGGAGAGATGTGTAATCAGACCTCACACTGCTGTGCTCTGTGATCTCTGCAGCCAGTGTTATGTATTGTCCCTGGAGAGATGTGTAATCAGACCTCACACTGCTGTGCTCTGTGATCTCTGCAGCCAGTGTTATGTATTGTCCCTGGAGAGATGTGTAATCATACCTCACACTGCTGTGCTCTGTTCTCTCTGCAGCCAGTGTTATGTATTGTCCCTGGAGAGATGTGTAATCAGACCTCACACTGCTGTGCTCTGTGCTCTCTGCAGCCAGTGTTATGTATTGTCCCTGGAGAGATGTGTAATCAGACCTCACACTGCTGTGCTCTGTGCTCTCTGCAGCCAGTGTTATGTACTGTTCCTGGAGAGATGTGTAATCAGACCTCACACTGCTGTGCTCTGTGCTCTCTGCAGCCAGTGTTATGTACTGTCCCTGGAGAGATGTGTAATCATACCTCACACTGCTGTGCTCTGTGCTCTCTGCAGCCAGTGTTATGTACTGTCCCTGGAGAGATGTGTAATCAGACCTCACACTGCTGTGCTGTGTGCTCTCTGCAGCCAGTGTTATGTACTGTCCCCTGGAGAGATGTGTAATCAGACCTCACACTGCTGTGCTCTGTGCCCTCTGCAGCCAGTGTTATGTATTGTCCCTGGAGAGATGTGTAATCATACCTCACACTGCTGTGCTCTGTTCTCTCTGCAGCCAGTGTTATGTATTGTCCCTGGAGAGATGTGTAATCAGACCTCACACTGCTGTGCTCTGTGCTCTCTGCAGCCAGTGTTATGTATTGTCCCTGGAGAGATGTGTAATCAGACCTCACACTGCTGTGCTCTGTGCTCTCTGCAGCCAGTGTTATGTACTGTTCCTGGAGAGATGTGTAATCAGACCTCACACTGCTGTGCTCTGTGCTCTCTGCAGCCAGTGTTATGTACTGTCCCTGGAGAGATGTGTAATCATACCTCACACTGCTGTGCTCTGTGCTCTCTGCAGCCAGTGTTATGTACTGTCCCTGGAGAGATGTGTAATCACACCTCACACTGCTGTGCTCTGTGCTCCCTGCAGCCAGTGTTATGTATTGTCCCTGGAGAGATGTGTAATCACACCTCACACTGCTGTGCTCTGTGCTCTCTGCAGCCAGTGTTATGTACTGTCCCTGGAGAGATGTGTAATCACACCTCACACTGCTGTGCTCTGTGCTCTCTGCAGCCAGTGTTATGTATTGTCCCTGGAGAGATGTGTAATCAGACCTCACACTGCTGTGCTCTGTGCTCTCTGCAGCCAGTGTTATGTATTGTCCCTGGAGAGATGTGTAATCAGACCTCACACTGCTGTGCTCTGTGCTCTCTGCAGCCAGTGTAATGTATTGTCCCTGGAGAGATGTGTAATCAGACCTCACACTGCAGTGCTCTGTGCTCTCTGCAGCCAGTGTTATGTACTGTCCCTGGAGAGATGTGTAATCAGACCTCACACTGCTGTGCTCTGTGCTCTCTGCAGCCAGTGTTATGTACTGTCCCTGGAGAGATGTGTAATCACACCTCACACTGCTGTGCTCTGTGCTCTCTGCAGCCAGTGTTATGTATTGTCCCTGGAGAGATGTGTAATCAGACCTCACACTGCTGTGCTCTGTGCACTCTGCAGCCAGTGTAATGTATTGTCCCTGGAGAGATGTGTAATCAGACCTCACACTGCTGTGCTCTGTGCTCTCTGCAGCCAGTGTTATGTATTGTCCCTGGAGAGATGTGTAATCAGACCTCACACTGCTGTGCTCTGTGCTCTCTGCAGCCAGTGTTATGTATTGTCCCTGGAGAGATGTGTAATCAGACCTCACACTGCTGTGCTCTGTGCTCTCTGCAGCCAGTGTTATGTATTGTCCCTGGAGAGATGTGTAATCAGACCTCACACTGCTGTGCTCTGTGCTCTCTGCAGCCAGTGTAATGTATTGTCCCTGGAGAGATGTGTAATCAGACCTCACACTGCAGTGCTCTGTGCTCTCTGCAGCCAGTGTTATGTACTGTCCCTGGAGAGATGTGTAATCAGACCTCACACTGCTGTGCTCTGTGCTCTCTGCAGCCAGTATTATGTACTGACCCTGGAGAGATGTGTAATCAGACCTTTTTTGTATGTAGTTAGTAGCAGCAGGACTGTGAAATATGGATCTCTGTCTTCACACTGCTGTGTGCCGAATTTCTCTGTTTTGATAAGCATGCAGCCCCAATCCTCTGCTCCATGTGACTACTGAATTAATTAACCACCATCTTGGTACTGCTTGTTATAGACTGTTAAACAGTTTATAGCACAGAGCACAGCAGTGTTAGGAGAAGATACAATCCTGGACTATATATACTACTTTCACAGTCCTGCTGATGACCCGTCTCTGCTGGCTGCCGTGGGCATTATCTGACCATTTCGTGGTCCGGTTTCTTCTGAGCTCATTAATAATGGAGCGGGGTCTTTTCCTGATGTTCGTCATCCCGGGGCATCCGAGGGGTCCGGACAAGAGACCTTTAATGGTAATTGGGCTCCTGCTATTTGCGTTTCTCTGCCGCGTCCGTGCGCTGATGTTTGGGGAAACCTCCATCCATCATTCCCCAATAATGGCGCTCAATTAGGGATCGTTTCCTCGCTAATAAATCACGGCTGAGGGCGCGGACGCGGGAGACGCTTCCAAATGCTACACGCTTTCGTTCGGTAAAACGTGTCTGAGATTTCTTAGTGGAGCGTCTGATTTGTCTCGTGGACAGGCCCGTCCCTGGTACAGTCATCTTTCTGACGAGATCTCTGCTTCCTGTCAGTGAATCGGAACTCTCAAGTTTCTTTTTAGGGGCTTTAATGGTGTCCAATGTACAAAACTTTTTATTGGAGGTGTTCGGGGCAGGTTTAGGTGTTTGGTGGGGTAAAGGGACGGCAGCACCTGCTAGAGGGCTGTGTCTTTTTGGACCCCTGGAAGAGACGGTCTACTTAGAGGTCAGAGGTCACAAGAACTGAAGGGTCCTGTGCCATGAGGGAGGAGAAATCCACTAAAGATCTGCAGCACGGACTCTTCACACTGTGCGGTATATCCCTAGTGTAATCCATAGGGTTTCTACAAGCCGCGGGGGTAGTTTCACGTGATGTCAGTTTGGTGCAGGGGATTTTGGGTGAGCAAAAATACTTTGGATTTGACTGGGTTCTGCGGTTCTGGGAAGGTGGAGCATCCGCAAACCTTCCAGAACATGACCTGCAATGACCCACCTGGTGCCGGACTCCAATGTAGCCAAAAATTTGTGTTGCTTTCTTCAATGTGGATTTGGCTCAAGAATAGCAGAAGAGAGACGCCGGCCTGCTGGGAGTTGTAGTTGGCTGCAGAGTATCGCACCCTCTGGATGGATGGCGGAGGTTGGCACGTGACCCCTCATCCCGCCATATGTCTGCTGTCCGTGCCCATTAGCGCCTGGTGAACGCGGCTGTTGTGACAGTGAAGGTCTCGTACAATTTCCCAGTTAATCACTTTGTGTCGGCACACGCCGTCCCGCTCCGCTCGCCTCATTATGCCGCACGCTACGTTAACCCTTTGGTACCCGCAGCATGGAGAAGACCGCTGCTGCTGCTGCCAGCTCTCCATTGGCACCCAGTCAGCTCTAGCACCGCTCTGCACCTCGCCCACGGCACCCACCACCGGGGAGCCAGACACAAACGGGAGAGGAGGCTTCTCCGCTTCATTATTTCCCAAGCTGGGAGCATTTGCCAATGATTTTCGGCGTGGGAAGGAATGCATCTGCCATTGTAGCGGCCGATTGGTGACCTAATGCGCAGTGGGCGGGGCCTTTATGATGACATCACACAAGGCCGCTGCACAGGGGTTGTCTTATGCACCCTTCCCAGTCCTATAAGGATTTGCAGGTAAGATAATATAAGAAAGACCTTTCTCAGCCTCAGAAATGACTGAAGGGGAGCGCAGCTCCGGAGCACAAACTGCTGCCCTGAGAAGGTTCTTAAAGGAGTTGATTTGTGATTTCCCTTCCACATAAGAGGGGATAACAAATATATTGGAGTGTAGACCAAACCCCTCTGTGTTTCCTGCAGCTTATAAGTGTTTGGAGTTTTGGAAAGACCCCTTTAATGGCTGCTTTCCTCCAGACCACCGGTTATACATAGTATATACATCATAAGAGCTGAGCCGTTACCCTGCACACGACCTCTGCAAGAGGAGACGAAAACCGCCACATTGTCCACATCCCGGACATCTCCTCTTAATCTACAGCGTTACATTGTCTAGAACGGTGCATTGTCTAGAACGGTGCATTGTCTAGAACGGTGCATTGTCTAGAACGGTGCATTGTCTAGAACGGTGCATTGTCTAGAACGGTGCATTGTCTAGAACGGTGCATTGTCTAGAACGGTGCATTGTCTAGAACGGTGCATTGTCTAGAACGGTGCATTGTCTAGAGCGGTGCATTGTCTAGAGCGGTGCATTGTCTAGAGCGGTGCATTGTCTAGAGCGGTGCATTGTCTAGAGCGGTGCATTGTCTAGAGCGGTGCATTGTCTAGAGCGGTGCATTGTCTAGAGCGGTGCATTGTCTAGAGCGGTGCATTGTCTAGAGCGGTGCATTGTCTAGAGCGGTGCATTGTCTAGAGCGGTGCATTGTCTAGAGCGGTGCATTGTCTAGAGCGGTACAATGTCACAATGTTGCCTTTTTAGCGCCTTTATAGAGTTTGTGTTTTCGTTCCTTTCCGTGTTTTGTTGCCCTCGGTTTCGCAGTTGTAATTATGGCCCCGGATTCTGTGAAAAATAAAAACCACTAATGATGAGGCGCGCGGACACGATCCTACATCGCCGTTTCCATGGAGATGTTTGTAGAGTAACGCTGTAATGATGCTTTACTTTTTGGTAATCGGCACGTCCACAGCGATGAAGGTTTACACTCTGTGTGATCGCATTACTCATCACCGCGTCCTCCCGATAGTCCGCTGTGTGTATGTGTTTGTTCTGTGATTATTATTTTTTAGAAACTTTTTTATAATATTTACAAAATAATTTTAATTTGACTACAGAAGAGAAACCCATGTTGTGTGTCCTCTGTCCTTAGTTTGCATTTTTCATAGTGTTTGGATACTAGTTACATCCTGTATTATACTCCAGAGCTGCACTCACTATTCTGCTGCTGGTGCAGTCACTGTGTACATACATGACATTACTTATCCTGTACTGATCCTGAGTTACATCCTGTATTATACACCAGAGCTGCACTCACTATTCTGCTGCTGGTGCAGTCACTGTGTACATACATGACATTACTTATCCTGTACTGATCCTGAGTTACATCCTGTATTATACCCCAGAGCTTCACTCACTATTCTGCTGCTGGTGCAGTCACTGTGTACATACATGACATTACTTATCCTGTACTGATCCTGAGTTACATCCTGTATTATACTCCAGAGCTGCACTCACTATTCTGCTGCTGGTGCAGTCACTGTGTACATACATGACATTACTTATCCTGTACTGATCCTGAGTTACATCCTGTATTATACCCCAGAGCTGCACTCACTATTCTGCTGCTGGTGCAGTCACTGTGTACATACATGACATTACTTATCCTGTACTGATCCTGAGTTACATCCTGTATTATACTCCAGAGCTGCACTCACTATTCTGCTGCTGGTGCAGTCACTGTGTACATACATGACATTACTTATCCTGTACTGATCCTGAGTTACATCCTGTATTATACCCCAGAGCTGCACTGACTATTCTGCTGCTGGTGCAGTCACTGTGTACATACATGACATTACTTATCCTGTACTGATCCTGAGTTACATCCTGTATTATACCCCAGAGCTGCACTCACTATTCTGCTGCTGGTGCAGTCACTGTGTACATACATGACATTACTTATCCTGTACTGATCCTGAGTTACATCCTGTATTATACTCCAGAGCTGCACTCACTATTCTGCTGCTGGTGCAGTCACTGTGTACATACATGACATTACTTATCCTGTACTGATCCTGAGTTACATCCTGTATTATACCCCAGAGCTGCACTCACTATTCTGCTGGTGCAGTCACTGTGTACAGTATGTAGGTAGATTTCAGGTGTTAAATATTTTTAGCTGTAATAAGTGTTTTGTGTAGCATTGATATGATGCCCTGTGTTGGATAATGGTGATAGTTGGGATATAATATGGAGGAGCCCCTGCACCAGGCTGCAGCTTTCATTTTTGGGATTACAGTATATGTTGTGCCGGGGTCAGTTTCTGATTCCTGGTTCCATGTGAATCCTATTTCCATCCTCGGTCCCTTGTCCTGGTGTTTGCTCGGCTCTCCGGCTGCGGGGGATGAGGTCATGGCTCGGCGCTCTTTTCTTTCCTATACTTTGTGTCTCTCCTGAGATCCCGGCAGATGAATGTGGTGGATTGTCTCCGTGTCTGGCTCTCCGGGGACCCTGAGCGGCGCTGCACATTTCATGTTGGATTATTTTCTTTCCTGTACAAATAAAGTAACTGGTTGTAAGACCATGGCTATATGGTGCTAGTAAATATTCATGTACGGTATAGACAATGCGGGGGGAGCTGCTCGGACCACGATACCCTGAGGAGCCGAAGCAGCAGATAATCTGCACGATTTAGGGTTTATTTCTCCCTCTAGGTCACATGATGCAGGACATATTGGGGCACATTTACTTACCCGGTCCAGCGCGTTCCCCGATCTGGAGTGTCAGACGAGAATGAACTCTGCCGCGATTCACTTATATTGTGCGCCCGATATCCTGCATGTGCCGCTCCCCACTCAGGTCCCCGGAGTTCACCTTCCTCCAGGTGCGTGTAAGTGCTTGGCTTGCGACTCAATTTTAAAGTTAAATGCCACGTTCAGTCCGAATTAGTTGGATCGTCCGACGGCCCAACCCCCTGATTTCTGTCTCATGAAATCCGATGTGCCAAAATCTGATCACGTGCGACACAATGCCGTTCTAAATCCCTGTCCCAGCGGCGCGATCCCCAAAAACATCGGAAAACCCAACAGAATTACGGCCACGGGATATTTAGTAAATAAGCCCCATTGTGTAAATGGGACGCAACGGCCTGTAATCTGGTGAGTGGACCGGTCCCCGGTATGCCCTTAGCACCGTGTTGGTTCTGGTCCGGCTGCACCAGTTGCCATCTTCTTTAGAATGACTTGGAGGAAGTGGATTGTTGTGAAAGTTCTCCGCTCTTAATTAAGCACGTCCCCCGCCTGCGTTGGCCTTTTCCTCGCCGCTCGGGTCACCCTGCTCTTGTCTTGTGCCCCGTGTCCAATACACGGATTGCAAGTGAAATGCCAATGCATGATGCATGCGCCTCTCTTAGCATTTGTGTGATTTATGTGCCGCAGAGTCCAAAACGGCCGAGAAAGCAAATTAGAGCAAAGCGTGAGAGCGGCGACAGAGAATAGACTCAGCCCCCCCCACCCCTCCGCCATATCCATCACTACCTTCCCATAGCGTGGGGCCAGGATCCCCTCTGTCACTCGCTCCTGCGGCCCCTCGATCTTCATGGCTCTCCGGTCTGTCACTCTCTCATCTCTGTAACAGTTTTGTATCTTCTCTCTATTTCTCTCCATTCTTATGTCGCTCTCACGTTCCATCACTACCTTCCCATAGCGTGGGGCCAGGATCCCCTCTGTCACTCGCTCCTGCGGCCCCTCGATCTTCATGGCTCTCCGGTCTGTCACTCTCTCATCTCTGTAACAGTTTTGTATCTTCTCTCTATTTCCCTCCATTCTTATGTCGCTCTCACGTTCCATCACTACCTTCCCATAGCGTGGGGCCAGGATCCCCTCTGTCACTGGCTCCTGCGGCCCCTCGATCTTCATGGCTCTCCGGTCTGTCACTCTCTCATCTCTGTAACAGTTTTGTATCTTCTCTCTATTTCTCTCCATTCTTATGTCGCTCTCACGTTCCATCACTACCTTCCCATAGCGTGGGACCAGGATCCCCTCTGTCACTGGCTCCTGCGGCCCCTCGATCTTCATGGCTCTCCGGTCTGTCACTCTCATCTCTGTAACAGTTTTGTATCTTCTCTCTATTTCTCTCCATTCTTATGTCGCTCTCACGTTCCATCACTACCTTCCCATAGCGTGGGGCCAGGATCCCCTCTGTCACTGGCTCCTGCGGCCCCTCGATCTTCATGGCTCTCCGGTCTGTCACTCACTCTCATCTCTGTAACAGTTTTGTATCTTCTCTCTATTTCCCTCCATTCTTATGTCGCTCTCACGTTCCATCACTACCTTCCCATAGCGTGGGGCCAGGATCCCCTCTGTCACTGGCTCCTGCGGCCCCTCGATCTTCATGGCTCTCCGGTCTGTCACTCACTCTCATCTCTGTAACAGTTTTGTATCTTCTCTCTATTTCTCTCCATTCTTATGTCGCTCTCACGTTCCATCACTACCTTCCCATAGCGTGGGGCCAGGATCCCCTCTGTCACTCGCTCCTGCGGCCCCTCGATCTTCATGGCTCTCCGGTCTGTCACTCTCATCTCTGTAACAGTTTTGTATCTTCTCTCTATTTCCCTCCATTCTTATGTCGCTCTCACGTTCCATCACTACCTTCCCATAGCGTGGGGCCAGGATCCCCTCTGTCACTGGCTCCTGCGGCCCCTCGATCTTCATGGCTCTCCGGTCTGTCACTCTCTCATCTCTGTAACAGTTTTGTATCTTCTCTCTATTTCTCTCCATTCTTATGTCGCTCTCACGTTCCATCACTACCTTCCCATAGCGTGGGGCCAGGATCCCCTCTGTCACTCGCTCCTGCGGCCCCTCGATCTTCATGGCTCTCCGGTCTGTCACTCTCTCATCTCTGTAACAGTTTTGTATCTTCTCTCTATTTCTCTCCATTCTTATGTCGCTCTCACATTCCATCACTACCTTCCCATAGCGTGGGGCCAGGATCCCCTCTGTCACTGGCTCCTGCGGCCCCTCGATCTTCATGGCTCTCCGGTCTGTCACTCTCTCATCTCTGTAACAGTTTTGTATCTTCTCTCTATTTCTCTCCATTCTTATGTCGCTCTCACGTTCCATCACTACCTTCCCATAGCGTGGGACCAGGATCCCCTCTGTCACTGGCTCCTGCGGCCCCTCGATCTTCATGGCTCTCCGGTCTGTCACTCACACTCATCTCTGTAACAGTTTTGTATCTTCTCTCTATTTCTCTCCATTCTTATGTCGCTCTCACATTCCATCACTACCTTCCCATAGCGTGGGGCCAGGATCCCCTCTGTCACTCGCTCCTGCGGCCCCTCGATCTTCATGGCTCTCCGGTCTGTCACTCTCTCATCTCTGTAACAGTTTTGTATCTTCTCTCTATTTCCCTCCATTCTTATGTCGCTCTCACGTTCCATCACTACCTTCCCATAGCGTGGGACCAGGATCCCCTCTGTCACTGGCTCCTGCGGCCCCTCGATCTTCATGGCTCTCCGGTCTGTCACTCACACTCATCTCTGTAACAGTTTTGTATCTTCTCTCTATTTCTCTCCATTCTTATGTCGCTCTCACATTCCATCACTACCTTCCCATAGCGTGGGGCCAGGATCCCCTCTGTCACTCGCTCCTGCGGCCCCTCGATCTTCATGGCTCTCCGGTCTGTCACTCTCTCATCTCTGTAACAGTTTTGTATCTTCTCTCTATTTCCCTCCATTCTTATGTCGCTCTCACGTTCCATCACTACCTTCCCATAGCGTGGGACCAGGATCCCCTCTGTCACTGGCTCCTGCTGCCCCTCGATCTTCATGGCTCTCCGGTCTGTCACTCTCTCATCTCTGTAACAGTTTTGTATCTTCTCTCTATTTCTCTCCATTCTTATGTCGCTCTCACGTTCCATCACTACCTTCCCATAGCGTGGGACCAGGATCCCCTCTGTCACTGGCTCCTGCGGCCCCTCGATCTTCATGGCTCTCCGGTCTGTCACTCTCTCATCTCTGTAACAGTTTTGTATCTTCTCTCTATTTCTCTCCATTCTTATGTCGCTCTCACGTTCCATCACTACCTTCCCATAGCGTGGGGCCAGGATCCCCTCTGTCACTGGCTCCTGCGGCCCCTCGATCTTCATGGCTCTCCGGTCTGTCACTCACACTCATCTCTGTAACAGTTTTGTATCTTCTCTCTATTTCTCTCCATTCTTATGTCGCTCTCACGTTCCATCACTACCTTCCCATAGCGTGGGGCCAGGATCCCCTCTGTCACTCGCTCCTGCGGCCCCTCGATCTTCATGGCTCTCCGGTCTGTCACTCTCATCTCTGTAACAGTTTTGTATCTTCTCTCTATTTCTCTCCATTCTTATGTCGCTCTCACGTTCCATCACTACCTTCCCATAGCGTGGGACCAGGATCCCCTCTGTCACTGGCTCCTGCGGCCCCTCGATCTTCATGGCTCTCCGGTCTGTCACTCACTCTCATCTCTGTAACAGTTTTGTATCTTCTCTCTATTTCTCTCCATTCTTATGTCGCTCTCACGTTCCATCACTACCTTCCCATAGCGTGGGGCCAGGATCCCCTCTGTCACTGGCTCCTGCGGCCCCTCGATCTTCATGGCTCTCCGGTCTGTCACTCTCTCATCTCTGTAACAGTTTTGTATCTTCTCTCTATTTCCCTCCATTCTTATGTCGCTCTCACGTTCCATCACTACCTTCCCATAGCGTGGGGCCAGGATCCCCTCTGTCACTGGCTCCTGCGGCCCCTCGATCTTCATGGCTCTCCGGTCTGTCACTCACACTCATCTCTGTAACAGTTTTGTATCTTCTCTCTATTTCTCTCCATTCTTATGTCGCTCTCACGTTCCATCACTACCTTCCCATAGCGTGGGGCCAGGATCGCCTCTGTCACTCGCTCCTGCGGCCCCTCGATCTTCATGGCTCTCCGGTCTGTCACTCTCTCATCTCTGTAACAGTTTTGTATCTTCTCTCTATTTCCCTCCATTCTTATGTCGCTCTCACGTTCCATCACTACCTTCCCATAGCGTGGGGCCAGGATCCCCTCTGTCACTGGCTCCTGCGGCCCCTCGATCTTCATGGCTCTCCGGTCTGTCACTCACACTCATCTCTGTAACAGTTTTGTATCTTCTCTCTATTTCTCTCCATTCTTATGTCGCTCTCACGTTCCATCACTACCTTCCCATAGCGTGGGACCAGGATCCCCTCTGTCACTGGCTCCTGCGGCCCCTCGATCTTCATGGCTCTCCGGTCTGTCACTCACTCTCATCTCTGTAACAGTTTTGTATCTTCTCTCTATTTCTCTCCATTCTTATGTCGCTCTCACGTTCCATCACTACCTTCCCATAGCGTGGGGCCAGGATCCCCTCTGTCACTCGCTCCTGCGGCCCCTCGATCTTCATGGCTCTCCGGTCTGTCACTCACACTCATCTCTGTAACAGTTTTGTATCTTCTCTCTATTTCTCTCCATTCTTATGTCGCTCTCACATTCCATCACTACCTTCCCATAGCGTGGGGCCAGGATCCCCTCTGTCACTCGCTCCTGCGGCCCCTCGATCTTCATGGCTCTCCGGTCTGTCACTCTCTCATCTCTGTAACAGTTTTGTATCTTCTCTCTATTTCCCTCCATTCTTATGTCGCTCTCACGTTCCATCACTACCTTCCCATAGCGTGGGGCCAGGATCCCCTCTGTCACTCGCTCCTGCGGCCCCTCGATCTTCATGGCTCTCCGGTCTGTCACTCTCTCATCTCTGTAACAGTTTTGTATCTTCTCTCTATTTCCCTCCATTCTTATGTCGCTCTCACGTTCCATCACTACCTTCCCATAGCGTGGGGCCAGGATCCCCTCTGTCACTGGCTCCTGCGGCCCCTCGATCTTCATGGCTCTCCGGTCTGTCACTCACACTCATCTCTGTAACAGTTTTGTATCTTCTCTCTATTTCTCTCCATTCTTATGTCGCTCTCACGTTCCATCACTACCTTCCCATAGCGTGGGACCAGGATCCCCTCTGTCACTGGCTCCTGCGGCCCCTCGATCTTCATGGCTCTCCGGTCTGTCACTCTCTCATCTCTGTAACAGTTTTGTATCTTCTCTCTATTTCTCTCCATTCTTATGTCGCTCTCACGTTCCATCACTACCTTCCCATAGCGTGGGACCAGGATCCCCTCTGTCACTCGCTCCTGCGGCCCCTCGATCTTCATGGCTCTCCGGTCTGTCACTCACTCTCATCTCTGTAACAGTTTTGTATCTTCTCTCTATTTCTCTCCATTCTTATGTCGCTCTCACGTTCCATCACTACCTTCCCATAGCGTGGGACCAGGATCCCCTCTGTCACTGGCTCCTGCGGCCCCTCGATCTTCATGGCTCTCCGGTCTGTCACTCACACTCATCTCTGTAACAGTTTTGTATCTTCTCTCTATTTCTCTCCATTCTTATGTCGCTCTCACATTCCATCACTACCTTCCCATAGCGTGGGGCCAGGATCCCCTCTGTCACTCGCTCCTGCGGCCCCTCGATCTTCATGGCTCTCCGGTCTGTCACTCTCTCATCTCTGTAACAGTTTTGTATCTTCTCTCTATTTCTCTCCATTCTTATGTCGCTCTCACGTTCCATCACTACCTTCCCATAGCGTGGGGCCAGGATCCCCTCTGTCACTGGCTCCTGCGGCCCCTCGATCTTCATGGCTCTCCGGTCTGTCACTCACTCTCATCTCTGTAACAGTTTTGTATCTTCTCTCTATTTCTCTCCATTCTTATGTCGCTCTCACGTTCCATCACTACCTTCCCATAGCGTGGGGCCAGGATCCCCTCTGTCACTGGCTCCTGCGGCCCCTCGATCTTCATGGCTCTCCGGTCTGTCACTCACTCTCATCTCTGTAACAGTTTTGTATCTTCTCTCTATTTCTCTCCATTCTTATGTCGCTCTCACATTCCATCACTACCTTCCCATAGCGTGGGGCCAGGATCCCCTCTGTCACTCGCTCCTGCGGCCCCTCGATCTTTTGTATCTTCTCTCTATTTCCCTCCATTCTTATGTCGCTCTCACGTTCCATCACTACCTTCCCATAGCGTGGGGCCAGGATCCCCTCTGTCACTCGCTCCTGCGGCCCCTCGATCTTCATGGCTCTCCGGTCTGTCACTCTCTCATCTCTGTAACAGTTTTGTATCTTCTCTCTATTTCCCTCCATTCTTATGTCGCTCTCACGTTCCATCACTACCTTCCCATAGCGTGGGGCCAGGATCCCCTCTGTCACTGGCTCCTGCGGCCCCTCGATCTTCATGGCTCTCCGGTCTGTCACTCACACTCATCTCTGTAACAGTTTTGTATCTTCTCTCTATTTCTCTCCATTCTTATGTCGCTCTCACGTTCCATCACTACCTTCCCATAGCGTGGGACCAGGATCCCCTCTGTCACTGGCTCCTGCGGCCCCTCGATCTTCATGGCTCTCCGGTCTGTCACTCTCTCATCTCTGTAACAGTTTTGTATCTTCTCTCTATTTCTCTCCATTCTTATGTCGCTCTCACGTTCCATCACTACCTTCCCATAGCGTGGGACCAGGATCCCCTCTGTCACTGGCTCCTGCGGCCCCTCGATCTTCATGGCTCTCCGGTCTGTCACTCACTCTCATCTCTGTAACAGTTTTGTATCTTCTCTCTATTTCTCTCCATTCTTATGTCGCTCTCACGTTCCATCACTACCTTCCCATAGCGTGGGGCCAGGATCCCCTCTGTCACTCGCTCCTGCGGCCCCTCGATCTTCATGGCTCTCCGGTCTGTCACTCTCATCTCTGTAACAGTTTTGTATCTTCTCTCTATTTCCCTCCATTCTTATGTCGCTCTCACGTTCCATCACTACCTTCCCATAGCGTGGGGCCAGGATCCCCTCTGTCACTGGCTCCTGCGGCCCCTCGATCTTCATGGCTCTCCGGTCTGTCACTCACACTCATCTCTGTAACAGTTTTGTATCTTCTCTCTATTTCTCTCCATTCTTATGTCGCTCTCACGTTCCATCACTACCTTCCCATAGCGTGGGGCCAGGATCCCCTCTGTCACTCGCTCCTGCGGCCCCTCGATCTTCATGGCTCTCCGGTCTGTCACTCACACTCATCTCTGTAACAGTTTTGTATCTTCTCTCTATTTCTCTCCATTCTTATGTCGCTCTCACGTTCCATCACTACCTTCCCATAGCGTGGGACCAGGATCCCCTCTGTCACTGGCTCCTGCGGCCCCTCGATCTTCATGGCTCTCCGGTCTGTCACTCACTCTCATCTCTGTAACAGTTTTGTATCTTCTCTCTATTTCTCTCCATTCTTATGTCGCTCTCACATTCCATCACTACCTTCCCATAGCGTGGGGCCAGGATCCCCTCTGTCACTGGCTCCTGCGGCCCCTCGATCTTCATGGCTCTCCGGTCTGTCACTCACACTCATCTCTGTAACAGTTTTGTATCTTCTCTCTATTTCTCTCCATTCTTATGTCGCTCTCACGTTCCATCACTACCTTCCCATAGCGTGGGGCCAGGATCCCCTCTGTCACTGGCTCCTGCGGCCCCTCGATCTTCATGGCTCTCCGGTCTGTCACTCTCTCATCTCTGTAACAGTTTTGTATCTTCTCTCTATTTCTCTCCATTCTTATGTCGCTCTCACATTCCATCACTACCTTCCCATAGCGTGGGGCCAGGATCCCCTCTGTCACTGGCTCCTGCGGCCCCTCGATCTTCATGGCTCTCCGGTCTGTCACTCTCTCATCTCTGTAACAGTTTTGTATCTTCTCTCTATTTCTCTCCATTCTTATGTCGCTCTCACGTTCCATCACTACCTTCCCATAGCGTGGGACCAGGATCCCCTCTGTCACTGGCTCCTGCGGCCCCTCGATCTTCATGGCTCTCCGGTCTGTCACTCTCTCATCTCTGTAACAGTTTTGTATCTTCTCTCTATTTCCCTCCATTCTTATGTCGCTCTCACGTTCCATCACTACCTTCCCATAGCGTGGGGCCAGGATCCCCTCTGTCACTCGCTCCTGCGGCCCCTCGATCTTCATGGCTCTCCGGTCTGTCACTCACACTCATCTCTGTAACAGTTTTGTATCTTCTCTCTATTTCTCTCCATTCTTATGTCGCTCTCACGTTCCATCACTACCTTCCCATAGCGTGGGGCCAGGATCCCCTCTGTCACTCGCTCCTGCGGCCCCTCGATCTTCATGGCTCTCCGGTCTGTCACTCACACTCATCTCTGTAACAGTTTTGTATCTTCTCTCTATTTCTCTCCATTCTTATGTCGCTCTCACGTTCCATCACTACCTTCCCATAGCGTGGGACCAGGATCCCCTCTGTCACTGGCTCCTGCGGCCCCTCGATCTTCATGGCTCTCTGGTGTGTCACTCACTCTCATCTCTGTAACAGTTTTGTATCTTCTCTCTATTTCTCTCCATTCTTATGTCGCTCTCACATTCCATCACTACCTTCCCATAGCGTGGGGCCAGGATCCCCTCTGTCACTGGCTCCTGCGGCCCCTCGATCTTCATGGCTCTCCGGTCTGTCACTCACACTCATCTCTGTAACAGTTTTGTATCTTCTCTCTATTTCTCTCCATTCTTATGTCGCTCTCACGTTCCATCACTACCTTCCCATAGCGTGGGGCCAGGATCCCCTCTGTCACTGGCTCCTGCGGCCCCTCGATCTTCATGGCTCTCCGGTCTGTCACTCTCTCATCTCTGTAACAGTTTTGTATCTTCTCTCTATTTCTCTCCATTCTTATGTCGCTCTCACGTTCCATCACTACCTTCCCATAGCGTGGGGCCAGGATCGCCTCTGTCACTCGCTCCTGCGGCCCCTCGATCTTCATGGCTCTCCGGTCTGTCACTCTCTCATCTCTGTAACAGTTTTGTATCTTCTCTCTATTTCCCTCCATTCTTATGTCGCTCTCACGTTCCATCACTACCTTCCCATAGCGTGGGACCAGGATCCCCTCTGTCACTGGCTCCTGCGGCCCCTCGATCTTCATGGCTCTCCGGTCTGTCACTCTCTCATCTCTGTAACAGTTTTGTATCTTCTCTCTATTTCCCTCCATTCTTATGTCGCTCTCACGTTCCATCACTACCTTCCCATAGCGTGGGGCCAGGATCCCCTCTGTCACTCGCTCCTGCGGCCCCTCGATCTTCATGGCTCTCCGGTCTGTCACTCACACTCATCTCTGTAACAGTTTTGTATCTTCTCTCTATTTCTCTCCATTCTTATGTCGCTCTCACGTTCCATCACTACCTTCCCATAGCGTGGGGCCAGGATCCCCTCTGTCACTCGCTCCTGCGGCCCCTCGATCTTCATGGCTCTCCGGTCTGTCACTCACACTCATCTCTGTAACAGTTTTGTATCTTCTCTCTATTTCTCTCCATTCTTATGTCGCTCTCACGTTCCATCACTACCTTCCCATAGCGTGGGACCAGGATCCCCTCTGTCACTGGCTCCTGCGGCCCCTCGATCTTCATGGCTCTCCGGTGTGTCACTCACTCTCATCTCTGTAACAGTTTTGTATCTTCTCTCTATTTCTCTCCATTCTTATGTCGCTCTCACATTCCATCACTACCTTCCCATAGCGTGGGGCCAGGATCCCCTCTGTCACTGGCTCCTGCGGCCCCTCGATCTTCATGGCTCTCCGGTCTGTCACTCACACTCATCTCTGTAACAGTTTTGTATCTTCTCTCTATTTCTCTCCATTCTTATGTCGCTCTCACGTTCCATCACTACCTTCCCATAGCGTGGGGCCAGGATCCCCTCTGTCACTGGCTCCTGCGGCCCCTCGATCTTCATGGCTCTCCGGTCTGTCACTCTCTCATCTCTGTAACAGTTTTGTATCTTCTCTCTATTTCTCTCCATTCTTATGTCGCTCTCACATTCCATCACTACCTTCCCATAGCGTGGGGCCAGGATCCCCTCTGTCACTGGCTCCTGCGGCCCCTCGATCTTCATGGCTCTCCGGTCTGTCACTCACACTCATCTCTGTAACAGTTTTGTATCTTCTCTCTATTTCTCTCCATTCTTATGTCGCTCTCACGTTCCATCACTACCTTCCCATAGCGTGGGGCCAGGATCCCCTCTGTCACTGGCTCCTGCGGCCCCTCGATCTTCATGGCTCTCCGGTCTGTCACTCTCTCATCTCTGTAACAGTTTTGTATCTTCTCTCTATTTCTCTCCATTCTTATGTCGCTCTCACATTCCATCACTACCTTCCCATAGCGTGGGGCCAGGATCCCCTCTGTCACTGGCTCCTGCGGCCCCTCGATCTTCATGGCTCTCCGGTCTGTCACTCTCTCATCTCTGTAACAGTTTTGTATCTTCTCTCTATTTCCCTCCATTCTTATGTCGCTCTCACGTTCCATCACTACCTTCCCATAGCGTGGGGCCAGGATCCCCTCTGTCACTCGCTCCTGCGGCCCCTCGATCTTCATGGCTCTCCGGTCTGTCACTCACACTCATCTCTGTAACAGTTTTGTATCTTCTCTCTATTTCTCTCCATTCTTATGTCGCTCTCACGTTCCATCACTACCTTCTAGTTCCATCGCTCGCACTTTCTCTCCTTCTCTGTTGCTCTTTCACTTGTTCTCTTTTTCATTTAGTATCTTACCTTCTCCTCTCCCTCTCTGTATATTTTCCTCCCTCACTCTCGGTCACACTTTGGCTCCTAACTATCACTCTCTTCCTCGCTCTTCCCCTCTCACCCCATCACTCTTCATCTCTCCCATTGTGCTCCTCTCTGCTATCACTTTCTTGTCTTTCTCTTGATCCTCTTCACATTCTCCGCACCGTCCAGTAGGGGGAGCACTCCTCGGGCACTTTCCAGGGCAGTTCTCTCCTTGGAAGAGACACTTTTACTCTAACGTTAATGTTTGTGGACATGTAAATTTTGGTGACTATCCTTCTCGCTGTGACTACCCCCCCATCACATTGGATCCGTCATTGCCCGGTGGCAAATCCTTGATGTGTTGGTCGGGAGAGATGATTAGTCGTCTCCCTTCTATCCTCCCGCTACCGGCCCCTGTTCTGCTGATCCCATTGAAACGCTGGCACCTCTGTCAGCTGAACGCACAATCAAGGACGAGTTTGATGGGTTCCGTGTTTCTCAGTCGGTTTTTACCCTCGGGGGAGATGTTTGGAGAAGATGAGGGCCCAAAAAGGAGCACTCCGAAAAAAGGGGGGGGGGGCGAGGTAATTAAAACATCTCTCAAGGCGGAAAGACCAGAGTCTCGCCTAACACGCTGCTAATAATAATAAATCAGCGCAAAGCGGCTGGAGGGCGCCCAGGAACCCGATCCGGGGTAGCGCCGAGCTCCCAGATACTGACTCATTTGTTGTCTTCAGATGTTGACGACTCGGAGCTGGAATGAGAATCCTCCACATAATTGTTTCCCTTTGAAAGAGAAAAAGTCATTTCTCTTTTTATCTTTGACCTGAAAGTCTGTTAAAATTCTCTACCTTGTTCTTCCCCCCGGAGAGACACTTTATGTATAAATTATAATGTGGCTGCGACTGAGCGGAGGGGGGGGGGTCTCCTGTTTAGTGGCAAATCACAGACACTTAAAGGGGAAGGTCAAGGCCGACAAAAGAACAACCCAAATCCTGTCATTGAAACTTCATGTTTCACATATTTAAAGTGACAGGTGCCCCCCGGGGGTCCTGGAGTGATGTGCAGATCACATGACCTTATTATTAGGGGGGTCCTGGAGTGATGTGCAGATCACATGACCTGGTTATTAGGGGGGTCCTGGAGTGATGTGCAGATCACATGACCTGGTTATTAGGGGGGTCCTGGAGTGATGTGCAGATCACATGACCTGATTATTAGGGGGGTCCTGGAGTAATATGCAGATCGCATGACCTGATTATTAGGTGGGTCCTGGAGTAATGTGCAGATCACATGACCTGATTATTAGGGGGGTCCTGGAGTAATGTGCAGATCACATGACCTGATTATTAGGGGGGTCCTGGAGTAATATGCAGATCACATGACCTGATTATTAGGGGGGTCCTGGAGTAATATGCAGATCACATGACCTGGTTATTAGGGGGGTCCTGGAGTAATGTGCAGATCACATGACCTGGTTATTAGGGGGGTCCTGGAATAATGTGCAGATCACATGATCTGATTATTAGGGGGGTCCTGGAGTAATATGCAGATCACATGACCTGATTATTAGGGGGGTCCTGGAGTAATAGGCAGATCACATGACCTGATTATTAGGGGGGTCCTGGAGTAATATGCAGATCACATGACCTGATTATTAGGGGGGTCCTGGAGTAATATGCAGATCACATGACCTGATTATTAGGGGGGTCCTGGAGTAATATGCAGATCACATGACCTGATTATTAGGGGGGTCCTGGAGTAATATGCAGATCACATGACCTGATTATTAGGGGGGTCCTGGAGTAATATGCAGATCACATGACCTGATTATTAGGGGGTCCTGGAGTAATATGCAGATCACATGACCTGGTTATTAGGGGGGTCCTGGAGTAATATGCAGATCACATGACCTGGTTATTAGGGGGGTCCTGGAGTAATATGCAAATCACATGACCTGATTATTAGGGGGTTCTGGAGTAATATGCAGATCACATGACCTGATTATTAGGGGGTCCTGGAGTAATATGCAGATCACATGACCTGATTATTAGGGGGTCTGGGTGTACGGGGGGGTTGGGGTTGTAGTATGCACATGACATGAAGAGTGGGAACATTGTAGAATACTGATCACATGACCTTATTAGGTGGTCTGGGGGTAGATGGGGGGCATCGTAGTATCTGATCTCTGACTATTAGGGATGTATATGATAATTCAGCTTATTACCTCCACTGAGCGCTCAGTGTCAGTCGGGAGCACCTCCATGTCCGGACACCTGATCTCTCCTCGGATTGGTTGGCTCTTGGGGTCCGGGAGGTGGACAGTATATTATATTCTATGTCTGTGAGGGCCACGTACAGATGTGAGTATCGGTGTCACCATTACCCGTCCCCTGCACGTCCCTGGCCTCACCCTGAATATGTATCACTCCAGCATTACTAGTCAGGAGCCGGACGCTACAATGGCCGCGGTGATAGATGTGAGCGATATTTCTTCCCGGCAGAGATCTCCTCCATAGAATAGAGAATGAGAATCACTGCTGACCCAGCAACACAAAGCGGATCCAGAACCAAACCTCATCAATCCCACAGCACACAAGAGCAGTCCACAGCGGAAAGTGCAGCCTGTAACCTGCATGATGGAAGTCCCTACAGCTAACAGCAGTATTATAGGAGTTATACACCTGTACATAGGGGGCAGTATTATAGGAGTTATATTCTTGTACATAGAGGGCAGTATTATAGGAGTTATATTCTTGTACATAGGGGGCAGTATTATAGGAGTTATACACCTGTACATAGGGGGCAGTATTATAGGAGTTATATTCTTGTACATAGGGGGCAGTATTATAGTAGTTATATTCTTGTACATAGGGGGCAGTATTATAGTAGTTATATTCTTGTACATAGGGGGCAGTATTATAGTAGTTATATTCTTGTACATAGGGGCAGTATTATAGTAGTTATATTCTTGTACATAGGGGGCAGTATTATAGTAGTTATATTCTTGTACATAGGGGGCAGTATTATAGTAGTTATATTCTTGTACATAGGGGCAGTATTATAGTAGTTATATTCCTGTACATAGGGGGCAGTATTATAGCAGTTATATTCCTGTACATAGGGGGCAGTATTATAGTAGTTATATTCTTGTACATAGGGGGCAGTATTATAGTAGTTATATTCTTGTACATAGGGGGCAGTATTATAGTAGTTATATTCCTGTACATAGGGAGCAGTATTATAGTAGTTATATTCCTGTACATAGGGGGCAGTATTATAGTAGTTATATTCTTGTACATAGGGGGCAGTATTATAGTAGTTATATTCTTGTACATAGGTGGCAGTATTATAGTAGTTATATTCCTGTACATAGGGGGCAGTATTATAGGAGTTATATTCTTGTACATAGGGGGCAGTATTATAGGAGTTATATTCCTGTACATAGGGGGCAGTATTATAGTAGTTATATTCCTGTACATAGGGGGCAGTATTATAGGAGTTATATTCTTGTACATAGGGGGCAGTATTATAGGAGTTATATCCCTGTACATAGGGGGCAGTATTATAGTAGTTATATTCCTGTACATAGGGGGCAGTATTATAGTAGTTATATTCCTGTACATAGGGGGCAGTATTATAGAAGTTATATTCTTGTACATAGGGGGCAGTATTATAGTAGTTATATTCCTGTACATAGGGGGCAGTATTATAGGAGTTATATTCCGTTACATAGGGGGCAGTATTATAGTAGTTATATTCTTGTACATAGGGGGCAGTATTATAGTAGTTATATTCCTGTACATAGGGGGCAGTATTATAGGAGTTATATTCCTGTATATAGGGGGCAGTGTTATAGGAGTTATATTCCTGTACATAGGGGGCAGTATTATAGTAGTTATATTCTTGTACATAGGGGGCAGTATTATAGTAGTTATATTCCTGTACATAGGGGGTAGTATTATAGTAGTTATATTCTTGTACATAGGGGGCAGTATTATAGTAGTTATATTCCTGTACATAGGGGGCAGTATTATAGTCGTTATATTCCTGTACATAGGGGGCAGTATTATAGGAGTTATATTCCTGTACATAGGGAGCAGTATTATAGTAGTTATATTCCTGTACATATGGGGCAGTATTATAGTAGTTATATTCTTGTACATAGGGGGCAGTATTATAGTAGTTATATTCTTGTACATAGGGGGCAGTATTATAGTCGTTATATTCCTGTACATAGGGGGCAGTATTATAGCAGTTATATTCTTGTACATAGGGAGCAGTATTATAGTAGTTATATTCTTGTACATAGGGGGCAGTATTATAGTAGTTATATTCCTGTACATATGGGGCAGTATTATAGTAGTTATATTCTTGTACATAGGGGGCAGTATTATAGTAGTTATATTCTTGTACATAGGGGGCAGTATTATAGTCGTTATATTCCTGTACATAGGGGGCAGTATTATAGCAGTTATATTCTTGTACATAGGGAGCAGTATTATAGTAGTTATATTCCTGTACATATGGGGCAGTATTATAGTAGTTATATTCTTGTTCATAGGGGGCAGTATTATAGTAGTTATATTCTTGTACATAGGGGGCAGTATTATAGTAGTTATATTCCTGTACATAGGGGGCAGTATTATAGTAGTTATATTCTTGTAGATAGGGGGCAGTATTATAGTAGTTATATTCCTGTACATAGGGGGCAGTATTATAGTAGTTATATTCTTGTACATAGGGGGCAGTATTATAGTAGTTATATTCCTGTACATAGGGGGCAGTATTATAGTAGTTATATTCCTGTACATAGGGGGCAGTATTATAGTAGTTATATTCCTGTACATAGGGGCAGTATTATAGTAGTTATATTCCTGTACATAGGGGCAGTATTATAGTAGTTATATTCTTGTACATAGGGGGCAGTATTATAGTCGTTATATTCCTGTACATAGGGGGCAGTATTATAGCAGTTATATTCTTGTACATAGGGAGCAGTATTATAGTAGTTATATTCCTGTACATATGGGGCAGTATTATAGTAGTTATATTCTTGTTCATAGGGGGCAGTATTATAGTAGTTATATTCTTGTACATAGGGGGCAGTATTATAGTAGTTATATTCCTGTACATAGGGGGCAGTATTATAGTAGTTATATTCTTGTAGATAGGGGGCAGTATTATAGTAGTTATATTCCTGTACATAGGGGGCAGTATTATAGTAGTTATATTCTTGTACATAGGGGGCAGTATTATAGTAGTTATATTCCTGTACATAGGGGGCAGTATTATAGTAGTTATATTCTTGTACATAGGGGGCAGTATTATAGTAGTTATATTCTTGTACATAGGGGGCAGTATTATAGTAGTTATATTCCTGTATATAGGAGGCAGTATTATAGTAGTTATATTCCTGTGCATAGGAGGCAGTATTATAGTAGTTATATTCTTGTACATAGGGGGCAGTATTATAGTAGTTATATTCCTGTACATAGGGGGCAGTATTATTGTAGTTATATTCTTGTACATAGGGGGCAGTATTATAGTAGTTATATTCCTGTACATAGGGGGCAGTATTATAGTAGTTATATTCTTGTACATAGGGGGCAGTATTATAGTAGTTATATTCCTGTACATAGGGGGCAGTATTATAGTAGTTATATTCTTGTACATAGGGGGCAGTATTATAGTAGTTATATTCCTGTACATAGGGGGCAGTATTATAGTAGTTATATTCCTGTACATAGGGGGTAGTATTATAGTAGTTATATTCCTGTACATAGGGGGCAGTATTATAGTAGTTATATTCCTGTACATAGGGGGTAGTATTATAGTAGTTATATTCCTGTACACAGGGGGCAGTATTATAGTAGTTATATTCTTGTACATAGGGGCAGTATTATAGTAGTTATATTCCTGTACATAGGGGGCAGTATTATATTAGTTATATTCCTGTACATAGGGGCAGTATTATAGTAGTTATATTCTTGTACATAGGGGCAGTATTATAGTAGTTATATTCCTGTACACAGGGGGCAGTATTATAGTAGTTATATTCCTGTACATAGGGGGTAGTATTATAGTAGTTATATTCCTGTACACAGGGGGCAGTATTATAGTAGTTATATTCTTGTACATAGGGGCAGTATTATAGTAGTTATATTCCTGTACATAGGGGGCAGTATTATATTAGTTATATTCCTGTACATAGGGGCAGTATTATAGTAGTTATATTCTTGTACATAGGGGGCAGTATTATAGTAGTTATATTCCTGTACACAGGGGGCAGTATTATAGTAGTTATATTCCTGTACACAGGGGGCAGTATTATAGTAGTTATATTCTTGTACATAGGGGGCAGTATTATAGTAGTTATATTCCTGTACATAGGGGGCAGTCTTATAGTAGTTATATCCCTGTACATAGGGGGCAGTATTATAGTAGTTATATTCCTGTACATAGGGGGCAGTATTATAGTAGTTATATTCTTGTACATAGGGGGGCAGTATTATAGTAGTTATATTCCTGTACATAGGGGGGCAGTATTATAGTAGTTATATTCTTGTACATAGGGGCAGTATTATAGTAGGTGTATTGTTGTACATAGGGGGGCAGTATTATAGTAGTTATATTCTTGTACATAGGGGCAGTATTATAGTAGTTATATTCCTGTACATAGGGAGCAGTATTATAGTAGTTATATTCCTGTACATAGGGGGCAGTATTATAGTAGTTATATTCCTGTACATATTGGACAGTATTATAGTAGTTATATTCTTGTACATAGGGGCAGTATTATAGTAGTTATATTCCTGTACATAGGGGGCAGTATTATAGTAGTTATATTCCTGTACATAGGGTGCAGGATTATAGTAGTTATATTCTTGTACATAGGGGGCAGTATTAAAGTAGTTATATTCTTGTACACAGGGGCAGTATTATAGTAGTTATATTCCTGTACATAGGGGGCAGTATTATAGTAGTTATATTCTTGTACATAGGAGAAGTATTATAGTAGTTATATTCCTGTACATAGGGGGCAGTATTATAGTAGTTATATTCCTGTACATAGGGGGCAGTATTATAGTAGTTATATTCCTGTACATAGGGGCAGTATTATAGTAGTTATATTCTTGTACATAGGGAGCAGTATTATAGTAGTTATATTCCTGAACATATGGGGCAGTATTATAGTAGTTATATTCTTGTACATAGGGAGCAGTATTATAGTAGTTATATTCCTGTACATAGGGGGCAGTATTATAGTAGTTATATTCTTGTACATAGGGGGCAGTATTATAGTAGTTATATCCCTGTACATAGGGGGCAGTATTATAGCAGTTATATTGCAGTTATACCCCTTGTATTAGCAGGTTTCCCTCTCTCTTTTTCTGGCTCCGGGATGGTAATTAATAGGTCATATACTTGTTCATCACAATCTTCCTCTCTTTCTGGTTACTGTACAGGCTCTGCCAGATGCCATATATATGACGGATTGCTCTTCCTTCCACGACTACAACAGCTTCCTGACTGGAAAGTGAATGTGATACTTTGGGATTATTAATGCTGGGATTGCGTTGCGCTCTCCGATGCAATTACTCTGGAAGTTTCTAGAAATTCCTTAGCGGTGTGAGGCTGATTGGAGAGGATTGTGGTGGTCATGTGGGGGACCACCCAGATCCAGTGCATTAGGGTGGGATCTTCTGCTGCTTGGTGTATGAGTTGATGGTTGCTCTCCTGTGACCTCTGACCCTGTTGTTGGGTAATTGGTGTTGGGATTATTCATAATCGTGATGTGTTGTTTGTATCTTGAGACAATGGATGATTGATACATTTTGATACATTTTATCACTTCCTGTTCTGTTTTTCACCACTTCTTCCCGGTAAGACAAAGGACTTTGTGAGTTGACCTCCCCGTCTCGGGGTTACCTTGGAAGTTTGTGTAGTTGTTTTTGCCTGGTGCAGGTTTCTGGCGATCCATTATCGGCTGACCCTGCGGGTGTTCAGTGCGTGGCGCTGCCTCCCGCCGTCCCCTCCCACCGCGCGCCAAAGTCTGTCTAATGGTCATCTAATTGGAGCAGAAAACAGGCGGCATCTCCCCCGCTCGCCCCGGTTACTTGTTAATTGAAAGCCCCGAATCCTGGGCTGGGAACAAAGTGCGGAGGGGAGTAAGTAAACCGGGGACCCGCGCCGAATGCGCCGTTTGTCCGTGTTGAGAATTTACCTCCCTGTTATCGGATCAAACATTGTTTGAACGACAAACATTCCCCAAACCGGCCTCATTACCGCCGACTTTCACTTTAATCAATTAAAGGCGCGTAATTTTCCTTCTCGCCGTCTTTCTTCTATCGGGATGAAACGGGGGGCAGCTCGCTCCTCGCCGCCTTCAAAAAAAAGAGATGAGCTGCGTTTGTCTCAGAGAAGAGAAAGTCTCCCTCATTAACGGGGGGAAGAAAAACCATTTTAATGAGGAGAAACAAAAAAAAAAATACAGAGAGAACAGAAGTGCGAATGCCAAATGCATGTATAAAGCGCTCGCCGCCGATTAGTCTCCGGCATCTGTTAAATATTGCGTCCCCCGGGGAGAGGAGGGATCCTGACATCAGGGATTCACAGCTCCACCGAGGACGCCATGTATGATGGGGGATCGCCCAGCGTCTGCTACATACATGTATCCCCCTATCATGGGCTCCTCCAGAACTATGTAGCCATTTTCTATGGAGTCTATATTGTGCATATGTAAGCCCCTCCCATATATAAAGGCCCCTCCTCTTTGTTCATTCCATCACTCCTGAGATAAGCTTTTGCCTTGCTGGTCCTCCATGGCTTGTTACCCACCTATAGGGAGTCATTCTGATGGGATATTGTGCTTTCTGCAGCTCTTATAGGACCCCCCTGGTGAGGAAGAACAGGGAGGGGGCCTAAGAAGGTGATGAATACCATAGAAAGGGAATCTGTCAGCAGCTATGATGATGTGGACAGTGCGGCGGGTTCATCAAATGTAGGTCAGTGGATCTATAACGTCTTGTACCGCGACAGGGTCCATAAATCACACATGGTACAGTGGTCACCGACCAAACTCAAGCCTCAAAGTGCTATTCCCAATGATCATCAGTGCTGAACTGTAATTGTGGTTACAGTAGAAGCAGGATATGGGGGATATGTCCTCACACTGCTGTGCTCTGTGCAATTTGAGAAGTTACAATCTTAAAACATAAATCCATATATCACAGTCCTGCTGCTACTAACCACATACGGTAAGGTAGTGCATGTATACGCAAGAGAAATGTGGCTGAGGCCCCTTGCGTTTTGGTCAGGTTCAGTTCTTGTAACTGTTCACACTCTCGCTGCTTTCCATTCCATATCCGTCTCCATCTTCGCCAATGTTACCGGAGGCTCCGGGGACCTCCCTGCGGCTCCTGTACGGTTCTAGGTTCTGGTAATCCATCAGGTGGATCATTGCTCCGAATAATCCGGGGTCTCGCTGGCAGATGCTTGTCAGGAAGGTTTTGTTATGCAGATCCCCACCCCCCCCCACCCCCCCATGCGCTCCGCAGCCACGAGCCGAGACCTGGAATCACTCAGGTTTTGGATGAAATATGCATGGACCCGAGGACAGGTCTTGCCTGCTGCTCAATAATGAATCCAAGCTCACGCCACATTTTATTCACTTTGACCTTCTGTTTTCTAGCCATTAAAATGCCGGGTTATTTCTCTAGATTTTTTTTTGTTTTTGTAATAGTTTTTGTAATGAGCTGATGCTACGGGATCCCTCAGTAATAATAAGAATAATCATTTTATCCCTAAGAATAATTTTAATTTTTGTGCTAATTGTCCATTTTAAAATGTATAAAGTAATGTAAATGATCTATTTTACGTTTTGATTATTTTAGATTTTTTTTTTTTTCCGTTTAATATTTATGATGATATTTCTTTTACAATTTTTTTCTCAATCATTTTATTATTCTGAGTAACTTCTCCCTGGAAGCAGAACCTGTATCTTCTGTACACACGACACATCATTCCAATCTGTCAGATGTAAGAAGAGCCTGTGTTTTTATCTTTTATTATTAGCGTGTTTATGCATATTATTGAGCAAGCAATTTTGGCATGACATTTTTTTTCTATTCTTTTTCTTCCACTAACTTTCTGAAAATTTACAAAAATCTTGAGTATTTTCCGACTGCTCCTCCAGTTCAACTTGAATTCTCTTATGTTACAAATTAATAATGGGAACTTTTTTTAAATTTTTTTATGTCAGGGCAGGCAGAGTGCAGTCATATACAAGGAAACAAACCAAGCTCAGGGCAGGCAGAATACAGTGACATTATAGGAAACAAGCCGAGGTCAGGGCAGGCAGAGTGCAGTCATATACAAGGAAACAAACCAAGCTCAGGGCAGGCAGAATACAGTGACATTAAAGGAAAGAAACTAAGGTCAGGGCAAGCAGAGTGCAGTCATATTCAAGGAAACGAGCCGAGGTCAGGGCAAGCAGAATACAGTGACATTCAAGGAAGCAAGCCGAGGTCAGGGCAAGCAGAATACAGTGACATTCAAGGAAGCAAGCCGAGGTCAGGGCAGAAAGAATACAGTCACATATACAAGGAAATAAGCCGAGGTTAGGGCAGACAGAATACAGTCACATATACAAGGAAACAAGCCGAGGTTAGGGCAGACAGAATACAGTCACATATACAAGGAAACAAGCCGAGGTCAGGGCAGACAGAATACAGTCACATATACAAGGAAGCAAGCCGAGGTCAGGGCAGACAGAATACAGTCACATATACAAGGAAGCAAGCCAAGGTCAGGGCAGACAGAATACAGTCACATATATAAGGAAACAAGCCGAGGTCAGGGCAGACAGAATACAGTCACATATACAAGGAAGCAAGCCGAGGTCAGGGCAGACAGAATACAGTCACACATATACAAGGAAGCAAGCCGAGGTCAGGGCAGACAGAATACAGTCACATATACAAGGAAACAAGCCGAGGTCAGGGCAGACAGAATACAGTCACATATACAAGGAAACAAGCCGAGGTCAGGGCAGACAGAATACAGTCACATATACAAGGAAGCAAGCCGAGGTCAGGGCAGACAGAATACAGTCACATATACAAGGAAACAAGCCGAGGTCAGGGCAGACAGAATACAGTCACATATACAAGGAAGCAAGCCGAGGTCAGGGCAGACAGAATACAGTCACATATACAAGGAAACAAGCCGAGGTCAGGGCAGACAGAATACAGTCACATATACAAGGAAACAAGCCGAGGTCAGGGCAGACAGAATACAGTCACATTTACAAGGAAACAAGCCGAGGTCAGGGCAGACAGAATACAGTCACATATACAAGGAAACAAGCCGAGGTCAGGGCAGACAGAATACAGTCACATGTACAAGGAAGCAAGCCGAGGTCAGGGCAGACAGAATACAGTCACATGTACAAGGAAACAAGCCGAGGTCAGGGCAGACAGAATACAGTCACATGTACAAGGAAACAAGCCGAGGTCAGGGCAGACAGAATACAGTCACATATACAGGGAAACAAGCCGAGGTCAGGGCAGACAGAATACAGTCACATATACAAGGAAACAAGCCGAGGTCAGGGCAGACAGAATACAGTCACATATACAGGGAAGCATGCCGAGGTCAGGGCAGACAGAATACAGTCACATATACAGGGAAGCACGCCGAGGTCAGGGCAGACAGAATACAGTCACATATACAAGGAAACACGCCGAGGTCAGGGCAGACAGAATACAGTCACATATACAAGGAAGCAAGCCGAGGTCAGGGCAGACAGAATACAGTCACATATACAAGGAAGCAAGCCGAGGTCAGTGCAGACAGAATACAGTCACATATACAAGGAAACAAGCCGAGGTCAGGGCAGACAGAATACAGTCACATATACAAGGAAACAAGCCGAGGTCAGGGCAGACAGAATACAGTCACATATACAAGGAAACAAGCCGAGGTCAGGGCAGACAGAATACAGTCACATATACAAGGAAACAAGCCGAGGTCAGTGCAGACAGAATACAGTCACATATACAAGGAAACAAGCCGAGGTCAGGGCAGACAGAATACAGTCACATATACAAGGAAACAAGCCGAGGTCAGGGCAGACAGAATACAGTCACATTTACAAGGAAACAAGCCGAGGTCAGGGCAGACAGAATACAGTCACATATACAAGGAAGCAAGCCGAGGTCAGGGCAGACAGAATACAGTCACACATATACAAGGAAACAAGCCGAGGTCAGGGCAGTCACATTCAAGAATATCGCCAAGGTCAAGGCAGACAGAATTCATCATAGTCAGGACTTGTAGGGGTCAGTGTGGGTTTGGCGAAGTCTGGTCCTGCTAGTTACACACTTTCCATGATCTGCGCCATCATACACATGGTCCTGCTTAACAAACTTCCCCAAACTATTAACCCTTCACGTTGGATCTTAGTCGGATTTCCTCCTGGTCCCTCCTCCGGTCCAGACATCATCATCTTCTCAATCCGTCTACTACACGGCTGATCCCATCTTTTTAATATTCTGCATCTACAAGAGATCAGAGAAGAAGCGAAAGGAACATTTGGGAGTGTGAATCCTGCCAAGCTGTCTCCCTCTAATTCCATAGCGCGCTCTGCGTATCGCTCTCATTGCAGATCCCCCCCCCCCCCCCATAGATCGGAGGCTTCAGGCGCTGACGTTCCATCTTATAGATTTCACCATTGAGGGGAATTTTTGGGGTAGAAATTCTAATTTTCGGAGAGATTTGTAGAATCTCTTTGTACACTCTACATGCCGGCAGAAGGAATATATCCGTGAGCTCCACGGCTTCGGATCAGTATCTAAAACCAGAATCTGAGTCCATAGAATAAAAGTATAAGGAAAGAAACCCTTACAGTGCACACAGCAGGCTCTGCATGGGCGGGGCAGGTGCCTGGCTCCACCCAGGAGCAGGGATATGAGGATATTATTGGTTGGACTCTAGTTCACACCTCTGAGCACTGGGCACTGGTTGGTCCGAGGATTGTAGCCGCTGGCAGACGTGTCTGTACACAGCTGTGTAGCTCAGCATTGTGGGGGTGTGGGGTACACCTCAAAAACTCCCAATAATGAGGGATTTGCAACTCTGTGCTAAATGCTATCCAAGGTTCTGATAGGGGCTGGGAAATTGGATTATAATTGGACTGTAAGACCTGTCTGGTCTTCCTTCTGCATGATGAGTGATCCTGCGCGGGTCCATGCATCATTTCTCTTGGGCTCCAGAGATAACAGTTTCTCCGTGAGTTGGGCTTTGATATGACATCTTAAAGGCGTCTTGATCTTAGGTGTCAGGTTCCCTTTAATACTATGTGTAGCTTCAGCGCTGGGGGATCCGCGATTCCTGACACATGAAAGCGTCTGGATATTGAGTTGTCGTCCCCACAGGCAGGAGATGTGAACATCGGAGCGCGGGTGTTAGAAGAGCCGCGTGTAGGACGCCGGCCCCCGAGGCCTGGGAACGCATGCACCGCCGCGCGCCCCTGGACTGGTATGGCCGGGATTTAATTGCCCCGCTCCTCCGGGTGTGATATCTGTCATCAGTGTCAATTACTAATTTTCTGCCTGAACTTGCCCAAACCTTCAGTTCTCACATTTATTACATCGCCCCAAAGCCCCCCCCCCCCCGCCCCGTGCTCAATCACCCTCCACCACCTTCACTTAATGAACAGCGAGGCCAAGACAAGCACCGACCCCGACCTCCCTGATCTGCTCTGTGATACAATCTATTACTCTCTGTTATCAGCCATTACATCCCGGGGAGAGGAGACTGTACAGGGGGATACAATCTATTACTCTCTGTTATCAGCCATAACACCCCGGGGAGAGGAGACTGTACAGGGGGGATACAATCTATTACTCTCTGTTATCAGCCATTACATCCCGGGGAGAGGAGACTGTACAGGGGGGGATACAATCTATTACTCTCTGTTATCAGCCATTACACCCCGGGGATAGGAGACTGTACAGGGGGATACAATCTATTACTCTCTGTTATCAGCCATTACATCCCGGGGAGAGGAGACTGTACAGGGGGGATACAATCTATTACTCTCTGTTATCAGCCATTACACCCCGGGGAGAGGAGACTGTACAGGGGGGGATACAATCTATTACTCTCTGTTATCAGTCATTACACCCCGGGGAGAGGAGACTGTACAGGGGGGGATACTATCTATTACTCTCTGTTATCAGCCATTACATCCCGGGGAGAGGAGACTGTACAGGGGGGGATACAATCTATTACTCTCTGTTATCAGCCATTACACCCCGGGGAGAGGAGACTGTACAGGGGGGATACAATCTATTACTCTCTGTTATCAGCCATTACATCCCGAGGAGAGGAGACTGTACAGGGGGATACAATCTATTACTCTCTGTTATCAGCCATTACATCCCGGGGAGAGGAGACTGTACAGGGGGGGATACAATCTATTACTCTCTGTTATCAGCCATTACACCCCGGGGATAGGAGACTGTACAGGGGGATACAATCTATTACTCTCTGTTATCAGCCATTACATCCCGGGGAGAGGAGACTGTACAGGGGGGATACAATCTATTACTCTCTGTTATCAGCCATTACATCCCGGGGAGAGGAGACTGTACGGGGGAGGATACAATCTATTACTCTCTGTTATCAGCCATTACATCCCGGGGAGAGGAGACTGTACAGGGAGGATACAATCTATTACTCTCTGTTATCAGCCATTACATCCCGGGGAGAGGAGACTGTATAGGGGGGGGGATACAATCTATTACTCTCTGTTATCAGCCATTACACCCCGGGGAGAGGAGTCTGTACAGGGGGGGATACAATCTATTACTCTCTGTTATCAGCCATTACATCCCGGGGAGAGGAGACTGTACAGGGGGGGATACAATCTATTACTCTCTGTTATCAGCCATTACATCCCGGGGAGAGGAGACTGTACAGGGGGGGATACAATCTATTACTCTCTGTTATCAGCCATTACATCCCGGGGAGAGGAGACTGTACAGGGGGGGGATACAATCTATTACTCTCTGTTATCAGCCATTACATCCTGGGGATAGGAGACTGTACAGGGGGGGATACAATCTATTACTCTCTGTTATCAGCCATTACATCCCGGGGAGAGGAGACTGTACAGGGGGATACAATCTATTACTCTCTGTTATCAGCCATTACATCCCGGGGAGAGGAGACTGTACAGGGGGGGATACAATCTATTACTCTCTGTTATCAGCCATTACACCCCGGGGAGAGGAGACTGTACAGGGGGGGGATACAATCTATTACTCTCTGTTATCAGCCATTACATCCTGGGGAGAGGAGACTGTACAGGGGGGATACAATCTATTACTCTCTGTTATCAGCCATTACATCCCGGGGAGAGGAGACTGTACAGGGGGGGATACAATCTATTACTCTCTGTTATCAGCCATTACATCCCGGGGAGAGGAGACTGTACAGGGGGATACAATCTATTACTCTCTGTTATCAGCCTGACTCCCTTCCCCCATACATGAGCTCTCGGTGTCTCTGTAAGTCTGTCGGTGCGGTCTCATTAGAGCGCTCTGGGGTCGTGGACTGTCTGAGTGCAGGTTATACAGTCTGAGCCTGTGTGATCCCCTGGGAGCCTCAGATGTGTCGACACGTGTAATCACATCATCATATACGTTTCTCTGTCTCTTGGAAAGCTGAGTCACGGCGGCCATGGTGGTTGACACCCAGGTTTTCCATCTTGGACATTTTCCGGATATCGGCTAGTTTTCCGGATCTGATGCCTTTCCTCTCTTGTCTCCTTAGTTGCAGTACCACGCCGGCCTCGCATCCGGACTCCTCAACCAGCAGTCACTGAAACGCTCTGCCAACCAGATGGGGGTCTCTGCCAAGAGAAGACCCAAGGCTCAGCCCACCACTCTCGTCCTCCCACCTCAGTGAGTAACCCCTTCATCTCACAGGTCATCATATCCTAATATATATCATGAATTTCTGATCCTGACGACTGATGGAAGTGCTGGAGCAAAGGGCAGGTGCAACCATCCAGACTGCAGACAGTGCTGGGTATAGTCCCTGGAGAGATGTGTAATCTTACCTCACACTGCTGTGCTCTGTGCTCTCTGCAGCCAGTGGTATGTATTGTACCTGGAGAGATGTGTAATCAGACCTCACACTGCTGTGCTCTGTGCTCTCTGCAGCCAGTGTTATGTATTGTCCCTGGAGAGATGTGTAATCAGACCTCACACTGCTGTGCTCTGTGCTCTCTGCAGCCAGTGTTATGTACACAGCATAGCAGTGTGAGGTCTGATTACACATCTCTCCAGGGACAATACATAACACTGGCTGCAGAGAGCACAGAGCACAGCAGTGTGAGGTCTGATTACACATCTCTCCAGGGACAATACATAACACTGGCTGCGCAGAGCACAGCAGTGTGAGGTCTGATTACACATCTCTCCATGGACAGTACATAACCCTGGCTGCAGAGAGCACAGAGCACAGCAGTGTGAGGTATGATTACACATCTCTCCAGGGACAGTACATAGCACTGGCTGCAGAGAGCAGAGAGCACAGCAGTGTGAGGTCTGATTACACATCTCTCCAGGGACAATACATAACACTGGCTGCAGAGAGCACAGAGCACAGCAGTGTGAGGTCTGATTACACATCTCTCCAGGGACAATACATAACACTGGCTGCAGAGAGCACAGAGCACAGCAGTGTGAGGTCTGATTACACATCTCTCCAGGGACAATACATAACACTGGCTGCAGAGAGCACAGAGCACAGCAGTGTGAGGTCTGATTACACATCTCTCCAGGGACAGTACATAACACTGGCTGCAGAGAGCACAGAGCACAGCAGTGTGAGGTCTGATTACACATCTCTCCAGGGACAATACATAACACTGGCTGCAGAGAGCACAGAGCACAGCAGTGTGAGGTCTGATTACACATCCCTCCAGGGACAATACATAACACTGGCTGCAGAGAGCACAGAGCACAGCAGTGTGAGGTCTGATTACACATCTCTCCAGGGACAATACATAACACTGGCTGCAGAGAGCACAGAGCACAGCAGTGTGAGGTCTGATTACACATCTCTCCAGGGACAATACATAACACTGGCTGCACAGAGCACAGCAGTGTGAGGTCTGATTACACATCTCTCCATGGACAGTACATAACCCTGGCTGCAGAGAGCACAGCAGTGTGAGGTCTGATTACACATCTCTCCATGGACAGTACATAACCCTGGCTGCAGAGAGCACAGCAGTGTGAGGTCTGATTACACATCTCTCCAGGGACAATACATAACACTGGCTGCAGAGAGCACAGAGCACAGCAGTGTGAGGTCTGATTACACATCCCTCCAGGGACAATACATAACACTGGCTGCAGAGAGCACAGAGCACAGCAGTGTGAGGTCTGATTACACATCTCTCCAGGGACAATACATAACACTGGCTGCAGAGAGCACAGAGCACAGCAGTGTGAGGTCTGATTACACATCTCTCCAGGGATAATACATAACACTGGCTGCACAGAGCACAGCAGTGTGAGGTATGATTACACCTCTCCAGGGACAATACATAACACTGGCTGCAGAGAGCACAGAGCACAGCAGTGTGAGGTATGATTACACATCTCTCCAGGGACAATACATAACACTGGCTGCACAGAGCACAGCAGTGTGAGGTATGATTACACCTCTCCAGGGACAATACATAACACTGGCTGCAGAGAGCACAGAGCACAGCAGTGTGAGGTATGATTACACATCTCTCCAGGGACAATACATAACACTGGCTGCAGAGAGCACAGAGCACAGCAGTGTGAGGTATGATTACACATCTCTCCAGGGACAATACATAACACTGCCTGCAGAGAGCACAGAGCACAGCAGTGTGAGGTCTGATTACACATCTCTCCAGGGACAGTACATAACACTGGCTGCAGAGAGCACAGCAGTGTGAGGTATGATTACACATCTCTCCAGGGACAGTACATAACACTGGCTGCAGAGAGCACAGAGCACAGCAGTGTGAGATCTGATTACACATCTCTCCAGGGACAATACATAACACTGGCTGCAGAGAGCACAGAGCACAGCAGTGTGAGGTATGATTACACATCTCTCCAGGGACAATGCATAACACTGGCTGCAGAGAGCACAGAGCACAGCAGTGTGAGGTATGATTACACATCTCTCCAGGGACAATACATAACACTGGCTGCACAGAGCACAGCAGTGTGAGGTCTGATTACACATCTCTCCATGGACAGTACATAACCCTGGCTGCAGAGAGCAGAGAGCACAGCAGTGTGAGGTCTGATTACACATCTCTCCAGGGACAATACATAACACTGGCTGCAGAGAGCACAGAGCACAGCAGTGTGAGGTCTGATTACACATCCCTCCAGGGACAATACATAACACTGGCTGCAGAGAGCACAGAGCACAGCAGTGTGAGGTCTGATTACACATCTCTCCAGGGACAATACATAACACTGGCTGCAGAGAGCACAGAGCACAGCAGTGTGAGGTCTGATTACACATCTCTCCAGGGACAATACATAACACTGGCTGCACAGAGCACAGCAGTGTGAGGTCTGATTACACATCTCTCCATGGACAGTACATAACCCTGGCTGCAGAGAGCACAGCAGTGTGAGGTCTGATTACACATCTCTCCAGGGACAATACATAACACTGGCTGCAGAGAGCACAGAGCACAGCAGTGTGAGGTCTGATTACACATCTCTCCAGGGATAATACATAACACTGGCTGCACAGAGCACAGCAGTGAGAGGTATGATTACACCTCTCCAGGGACAATACATAACACTGGCTGCAGAGAGCACAGAGCACAGCAGTGTGAGGTATGATTACACATCTCTCCAGGGACAATACATAACACTGGCTGCAGAGAGCACAGAGCACAGCAGTGTGAGGTCTGATTACACATCTCTCCAGGGATAATACATAACACTGGCTGCACAGAGCACAGCAGTGTGAGGTATGATTACACCTCTCCAGGGACAATATATAACACTGGCTGCAGAGAGCACAGAGCACAGCAGTGTGAGGTATGATTACACATCTCTCCAGGGACAATACATAACACTGGCTGCAGAGAGCACAGAGCACAGCAGTGTGAGGTCTGATTACACATCTCTCCAGGGACAGTACATAACACTGGCTGCAGAGAGCACAGCAGTGTGAGGTATGATTACACCTCTCCAGGGACAATATATAACACTGGCTGCAGAGAGCACAGAGCACAGCAGTGTGAGGTATGATTACACATCTCTCCAGGGATAATACGTAGCACTGGCTGCAGAGAGCACAGAGCACAGCAGTGTGAGGTCTGATTACACATCTCTCCAGGGATAATACATAACACTGGCTGCACAGAGCACAGCAGTGTGAGGTATGATTACACCTCTCCAGGGACAATATATAACACTGGCTGCAGAGAGCACAGAGCACAGCAGTGTGAGGTCTGATTACACATCTCTCCAGGGACAATACATAACACTGGCTGCACAGAGCACAGCAGTGTGAGGTCTGATTACACATCTCTCCATGGACAGTACATAACCCTGGCTGCAGAGAGCACAGAGCACAGCAGTGTGAGGTCTGATTACACATCTCTCCAGGGACAATACATAACACTGGCTGCAGAGAGCACAGAGCACAGCAGTGTGAGGTCTGATTACACATCCCTCCAGGGACAATACATAACACTGGCTGCAGAGAGCACAGAGCACAGCAGTGTGAGGTCTGATTACACATCTCTCCAGGGATAATACATAACACTGGCTGCAGAGAGCACAGAGCACAGCAGTGTGAGGTCTGATTACACATCTCTCCAGGGACAGTACATAGCACTGGCTGCAGAGAGCACAGCAGTGTAAGGTATGATTACACATCTCTCCAGGGACAATACATAACACCGGCTGCAGAGAGCACAGAGCACAGCAGTGAGAGGTATGATTACACCTCTCCAGGGACAATACATAACACTGGCTGCAGAGAGCACAGAGCACAGCAGTGTGAGGTATGATTACACATCTCTCCAGGGACAATACATAACACTGGCTGCAGAGAGCACAGAGCACAGCAGTGTGAGGTCTGATTACACATCTCTCCAGGGATAATACATAACACTGGCTGCACAGAGCACAGCAGTGTGAGGTATGATTACACCTCTCCAGGGACAATATATAACACTGGCTGCAGAGAGCACAGAGCACAGCAGTGTGAGGTATGATTACACATCTCTCCAGGGACAATACATAACACTGGCTGCAGAGAGCACAGAGCACAGCAGTGTGAGGTATGATTACACATCTCTCCAGGGACAGTACATAACACTGGCTGCAGAGAGCACAGAGCACAGCAGTGTGAGATCTGATTACACATCTCTCCAGGGACAATACATAACACTGGCTGCAGAGAGCACAGAGCACAGCAGTGTGAGGTATGATTACACATCTCTCCAGGGACAATGCATAACACTGGCTGCAGAGAGCACAGAGCACAGCAGTGTGAGGTATGATTACACATCTCTCCAGGGACAATACATAACACTGGCTGCACAGAGCACAGCAGTGTGAGGTCTGATTACACATCTCTCCATGGACAGTACATAACCCTGGCTGCAGAGAGCAGAGAGCACAGCAGTGTGAGGTCTGATTACACATCTCTCCAGGGACAATACATAACACTGGCTGCAGAGAGCACAGAGCACAGCAGTGTGAGGTCTGATTACACATCCCTCCAGGGACAATACATAACACTGGCTGCAGAGAGCACAGAGCACAGCAGTGTGAGGTCTGATTACACATCTCTCCAGGGACAATACATAACACTGGCTGCAGAGAGCACAGAGCACAGCAGTGTGAGGTCTGATTACACATCTCTCCAGGGATCATACATAACACTAGCTGCAGAGAGCACAGAGCACAGCAGTGTGAGGTCTGATTACACATCTCTCCAGGGACAATACATAACACTGGCTGCAGAGAGCACAGAGCACAGCAGTGTGAGGTCTGATTACACATCTCTCCAGGGATAATACATAACACTGGCTGCACAGAGCACAGCAGTGTGAGGTATGATTACACCTCTCCAGGGACAATACATAACACTGGCTGCAGAGAGCACAGAGCACAGCAGTGTGAGGTATGATTACACATCTCTCCAGGGACAATACATAACACTGGCTGCACAGAGCACAGCAGTGTGAGGTATGATTACACCTCTCCAGGGACAATACATAACACTGGCTGCAGAGAGCACAGAGCACAGCAGTGTGAGGTATGATTACACATCTCTCCAGGGACAATACATAACACTGGCTGCAGAGAGCACAGAGCACAGCAGTGTGAGGTATGATTACACATCTCTCCAGGGACAATACATAACACTGCCTGCAGAGAGCACAGAGCACAGCAGTGTGAGGTCTGATTACACATCTCTCCAGGGACAGTACATAACACTGGCTGCAGAGAGCACAGAGCACAGCAGTGTGAGGTATGATTACACATCTCTCCAGGGACAGTACATAACACTGGCTGCAGAGAGCACAGAGCACAGCAGTGTGAGATCTGATTACACATCTCTCCAGGGACAATACATAACACTGGCTGCAGAGAGCACAGAGCACAGCAGTGTGAGGTATGATTACACATCTCTCCAGGGACAATGCATAACACTGGCTGCAGAGAGCACAGAGCACAGCAGTGTGAGGTATGATTACACATCTCTCCAGGGACAATACATAACACTGGCTGCACAGAGCACAGCAGTGTGAGGTCTGATTACACATCTCTCCATGGACAGTACATAACCCTGGCTGCAGAGAGCAGAGAGCACAGCAGTGTGAGGTCTGATTACACATCTCTCCAGGGACAATACATAACACTGGCTGCAGAGAGCACAGAGCACAGCAGTGTGAGGTCTGATTACACATCCCTCCAGGGACAATACATAACACTGGCTGCAGAGAGCACAGAGCACAGCAGTGTGAGGTCTGATTACACATCTCTCCAGGGACAATACATAACACTGGCTGCAGAGAGCACAGAGCACAGCAGTGTGAGGTCTGATTACACATCTCTCCAGGGACAATACATAACACTGGCTGCACAGAGCACAGCAGTGTGAGGTCTGATTACACATCTCTCCATGGACAGTACATAACCCTGGCTGCAGAGAGCACAGCAGTGTGAGGTCTGATTACACATCTCTCCAGGGACAATACATAACACTGGCTGCAGAGAGCACAGAGCACAGCAGTGTGAGGTCTGATTACACATCCCTCCAGGGACAATACATAACACTGGCTGCAGAGAGCACAGAGCACAGCAGTGTGAGGTCTGATTACACATCTCTCCAGGGACAATACATAACACTGGCTGCAGAGAGCACAGAGCACAGCAGTGTGAGGTCTGATTACACATCTCTCCAGGGATAATACATAACACTGGCTGCACAGAGCACAGAGCACAGCAGTGTGAGGTCTGATTACACATCTCTCCAGGGACAGTACATAACACTGGCTGCAGAGAGCACAGAGCACAGCAGTGTGAGGTCTGATTACACATCTCTCCAGGGATAATACATAACACTGGCTGCACAGAGCACAGCAGTGAGAGGTATGATTACACCTCTCCAGGGACAATACATAACACTGGCTGCAGAGAGCACAGAGCACAGCAGTGTGAGGTATGATTACACATCTCTCCAGGGACAATACATAACACTGGCTGCAGAGAGCACAGAGCACAGCAGTGTGAGGTCTGATTACACATCTCTCCAGGGATAATACATAACACTGGCTGCACAGAGCACAGCAGTGTGAGGTATGATTACACCTCTCCAGGGACAATATATAACACTGGCTGCAGAGAGCACAGAGCACAGCAGTGTGAGGTATGATTACACATCTCTCCAGGGACAATACATAACACTGGCTGCAGAGAGCACAGAGCACAGCAGTGTGAGGTCTGATTACACATCTCTCCAGGGACAGTACATAACACTGGCTGCAGAGAGCACAGAGCACAGCAGTGTGAGGTATGATTACACATCTCTCCAGGGACAGTACATAACACTGGCTGCAGAGAGCACAGAGCACAGCAGTGTGAGATCTGATTACACATCTCTCCAGGGACAATACATAACACTGGCTGCAGAGAGCACAGAGCACAGCAGTGTGAGGGCTGATTACACATCTCTCCAGGGACAATGCATAACACTGGCTGCAGAGAGCACAGAGCACAGCAGTGTGAGGTATGATTACACATCTCTCCAGGGACAATGCATAACACTGGCTGCAGAGAGCACAGAGCACAGCAGTGTGAGGTATGATTACACATCTCTCCAGGGACAATACATAACACTGGCTGCACAGAGCACAGCAGTGTGAGGTCTGATTACACATCTCTCCATGGACAGTACATAACCCTGGCTGCAGAGAGCACAGCAGTGTGAGGTCTGATTACACATCTCTCCAGGGACAATACATAACACTGGCTGCAGAGAGCACAGAGCACAGCAGTGTGAGGGCTGATTACACATCTCTCCAGGGACAATGCATAACACTGGCTGCAGAGAGCACAGAGCACAGCAGTGTGAGGTATGATTACACATCTCTCCAGGGACAATGCATAACACTGGCTGCAGAGAGCACAGAGCACAGCAGTGTGAGGTATGATTACACATCTCTCCAGGGACAATACATAACACTGGCTGCACAGAGCACAGCAGTGTGAGGTCTGATTACACATCTCTCCATGGACAGTACATAACCCTGGCTGCAGAGAGCAGAGAGCACAGCAGTGTGAGGTCTGATTACACATCTCTCCAGGGACAATACATAACACTGGCTGCAGAGAGCACAGAGCACAGCAGTGTGAGGTCTGATTACACATCTCTCCAGGGACAATACATAACACTGGCTGCAGAGAGCACAGAGCACAGCAGTGTGAGGTCTGATTACACATCTCTCCAGGGATCATACATAACACTGGCTGCAGAGAGCACAGAGCACAGCAGTGTGAGGTCTGATTACACATCTCTCCAGGGACAATACATAACACTGGCTGCAGAGAGCACAGAGCACAGCAGTGTGAGGTCTGATTAAACATCTCTCCAGGGACAGTACATAACACTGGCTGCAGAGAGCACAGAGCACAGCAGTGTGAGGTCTGATTACACATCTCTCCATGGACAATACATACAGTGCCTACAAGTAGTATTCAACCCCCTGCAGATTTAGCAGGTTTGATAAGAAGCAAATAAGTTAGAGCCTTCAAACTTCAAACAAGAGCAGGATTTATTAACAGATGCATAAATCTTACAAACCAAAAAGTTATGTTGCTCAGTTAAATTTCAATACATTTTAAACATAAAAGTGTGGGTCAATTATTATTCAACCCCTCAAACCACCAGAATTCTGTTTGGTTCCCCTAAAGTATTAAGAAGTAGTTCAGGCACAAAGAACAATGAGCTTCACATGTTTGGATTAATTTTCCAGCCTTTTCTGACTATTTAAGACCCTCTCCAAACTTGTGAACAGCACTCATACAGGGTCACCATGGGAAAGACCAAGCAGCATTCCAAGGCCATTAGAGACGAGATCGTGGAGGGTCACAAGGCTGGCAAGGGGTAAAAATCCCTTTCCAAGGAGTTGGGCCTACCTGTCTCCACTGTTGGGAGCATGATCCGGAAGTGGGAGGCTTATGGACAACAAGGAAGGAGCTCCGGGAAGATCTCATGGCAGTGGGGACATTGGTTTCAGTCAATACCATAAGTAACGTACTCCACCGCAGTGGTCTCCGTTCCAGACGCGCACGTAAGGTACCTTTACTTTCAAAGCGTCATGTCAAAGCTCGTTTACATGATCACTTGGAGGACTCTGAGACAGACTGGTTCAGGGTTCTCTGGTCTGATGAGACCAAGATCGAGATCTTTGGTGCCAACCACACACGTGACACTTGGAGACTGGATGGCACTGCATACGACCCCAAGAATACCATCCCTACAGTCAAGCATGGTGGTGGCAGCATCATGCTCTGGGGCTGCTTCTCAGCCAAGGGGCCTGGCCATCTGGTCCGCATCCATGGGAAGACGGATAGCACGACCTACTTGGAGATTTTGGCCAAGAACCTCCGCTCCTCCATCAAGGATCTTAAGATGCGTCGTCATTTCATCTTCCAACAAGACAACGACCCAAAGCACACAGCCAAGAAAACCAAGGCCTGGTGCAAGAGGGAAAAAATCAAGGTGTTGCAGTGGCCTAGTCAGTCTCCGGACCTTAACCCAATTGAAAACTTGTGGAAGGAGCTCAAGATTAAAGTCCACATGAGACACCCAAAGAACCTGGATAACTTGGAGAAGATCTGCATGGAGGAGTGGGCCAAGATAACTCCAGAGACCTGTGCCGGCCTGATCAGGTCAGGTAAAAGACGATTATTAGCTGTAATTGCAAACAAGGGTTATTCCACAAAATATTAAACCTAGGGGTTGAATAATAATTGACCTACGCTTTTATGTTTAAAATTTATTAAAATATAACTGAGCAGCATAACTTTTTGGTTTGTAAAATTTATGCATCTGTTAATAAATCCTGCTCTTGTTTGAAGTTTGAAGGCTCTAACTTATTTGCTTCTTATCAAACCTGCTAAATCTGCAGGGGGTTGAATACCACTTGTAGGCACTGTAACACTGGCTGCAGAGGGCACAGAGCACAGCAGTGTGAGGTCTGATTACACATCTCTCCAGAGACAGTACATAACACTGGCTGCAGAGAGCACAGAGCACAGCAGTGTGAGGTCTGATTATACGTCTCTCCAGGGACAGTACATAACACTGGCTGCAGAGAGCACAGAGCACAGCAGTGTGAGGTATGATTACACATCTCTCCAGGGACAGTACATAACACTGGCTGCAGAGAGCACAGAGCACAGCAGTGTGAGGTCTGATTACACATCTCTCCAGGGACAATACATAACACTGGCTGCAGAGAGCACAGAGCACAGCAGTGTGAGGTATGATTACACATCTCTCCAGGGACAATACATAACATTGGCTGCAGAGAGCACAGAGCGCAGCAGTGTGAGGTCTGATTACACATCTCTCCCGGGACAGTTCCTAGCACTAATAAGTTGCCGTAGTAGCTAGTACTCAGCTTTCTCAGACTCCAGAACAGCTAATATGATGTGCGGCAAAAAAGAAAGTAATTGTGAACTTTAGGAAATGTGTGTTTGCTGACCTCTTCCATACTTGTCAGCACACAGTATTTGGGGAAAGCTGGGTGTTAATCTGTGATGATGGGTTCCCCTTGGGCTCGTGTATTCTGCTCTCATCGGTGCAGGAGATGGCGGATTTGTTGGCGCTGTCCCGTCGTGCCTGCGCCTCAGGGCGGATAATGAAACTTGTTGGCAGCAGATCTCCCTGTTATTAGCTCAGGCCGGGCCTTGTACAAACACCCATCTCCAGGAGCCGCTAATGCAAACAGTGTTTTAATTTTTAATTAGCCGGCGCTCAGCCCTGCCATAGAGGAGCGGAGCCGGGGCGCGGGCGCGAGGATTACTACTTCATTACAGGTTATCTGCACCCGATCCCAACTATATTGCAAGTTAATGCTCTGCAATAAGACGGAGGAGGCGATGGAGACACCCTGGAGAGAGGAAAGTACAGAGAAGTTACAGAAGAATCACAGTGTTCTCCAACTAGGAGGTCAGAGGAAGGGGCAGGAAAATCACTTTAAAGAGAACCTGTCAGCAGATGTGGCTATACAGACTGCAGCCAGTGTTATGTATTGTCCCTGGAGAGATGTGTAATCAGACCTCACACTGCTGTGCTCTGTGCTCTCTGCAGCCAGTGTTATGTATTGTCCCTGGAGAGATGTGTAATCAGACCTCACACTGCTGTGCTCTGTGCTCTCTGCAGCCAGTGTTATGTACTGTCCCTGGAGAGATGTGTAATCAGACCTCGCACTGCTGTGCTCTGTGCTCTCTGCAGCCAGTGTCATGTATTGTCCCTGGAGAGATGTGTAATCCTACCTCACACTGCTGTGCTCTGTGCTCTCTGCAGCCAGTGTTATGTACTGTCCCTGGAGAGATGTGTAATCAGACCTCACACTGCTGTGCTCTGTGCTCTCTGCAGCCAGTGTTATGTATTGTCCCTGGAGATATGTGTAATCAGACCTCACACTGCTGTGCTCCGTGCTCTCTGCAGCCAGTGTCATGTACTGTCCCTGGAGAGATGTGTAATCAGACCTCACACTGCTGTGCTCTGTGCTCTCTGCAGCCAGTGTTATGTATTGTCCCTGGAGAGATGTGTAATCAGACCTCACACTGCTGTGATCTGTGCTCTCTGCAGCCAGTGTTATGTATTGTCCCTGGAGAGATGTGTAATCAGACCTCACACTGCTGTGCTCTGTGCTCTCTGCAGCCAGTGTTATGTATTGTCCCTGGAGAGATGTGTAATCAGACCTCACACTGCTGTGCTCTGTGCTTTCTGCAGCCAGTGTTATGTATTGTCCCTGGAGAGATGTGTAATCAGACCTCACACTGCTGTGCTCTGTGCTCTCTGCAGCCAGTGTTATGTATTGTCCCTGGAGAGATGTGTAATCAGACCTCACACTGCTGTGCTCTGTGCTTTCTGCAGCCAGTGTTATGTATTGTCCCTGGAGAGATGTGTAATCAGACCTTTGCGGTGTTAGTAGTGGCAGGACTGTGATGGGTAGATTTAAACTTTTCCAAAGACACTGGGGGTGTTTCCTCACACTGCTGTGCATTGAGCTGCTATACAGTTTCCTCCTTAATGCAGTTAGCTAAATACAGCAGTCACACAGAGCAGGGAAAGTTGCTCTGGAGTAATGTGAGGACATGCCCTTACTGCAATTGGAGAAACTACAATCCTAGACTCCAAATCCAGATTTCACAGATGGCTGCAGAGAGCACAGAGCACAGCAGTGTGAAGTATGATTACGCATCTCTCCAGGGACAGTACATAGCACTGGCTGCAGAGAGAACAGAGCACAGCAGTGTGAGGTGTGATTACACATCTCTCCAGGGACAATACATAACACTGGCTGCAGAGAGCACAGAGCACAGCAGTGTGAGGTATGATTACACATCTCTCCAGGGACAGTACATAACACTGGCTGCAGAGAGCACAGAGCACAGCAGTGTGAGGTATGATTACACATCTCTCCAGGGACAGTACATAGCACTGGCTGCAGAGAGCACAGAGCACAGCAGTGTGAGGTCTGATTACACATCTCTCCAGGGACGATACATAACACTGACTGCAGAGAGCACAGAGCACAGCAGTGTGAGGTCTGATTACAGTACAGTTTACAGTTTTACAGTTTTATCCTTTTTCGCAGGGTAATTGAACCCCATAGAATGTGCATTTCCTATAAATCCTTCTGCTAGTGTTTTGTGTTGTGGCTCCATATAAGATGAAGATATTTCATTGATCCCCGGCTGGGGAATTATTAATTATATCGGGAAGCTCCTGCAGCCGTTGTTGTTCCTGTGCTGCGGCCGTTGTCCTCTCCGTATGGGACAACTACATCCCTGGTGCTTACCGTCCTGTAATAGAAGAGATTTACGTCTCTAATCATAATTAGTATTTAATCCTCTATATATCTACATTATGTAACAAGAGGGAAGAACAACCGGGGGAGAGGGACCCCAGAGCCGCTGACAATGGATAGGTCTCGTGTCAGTCATGTCCTGTCACTACTCCCAGACTCTGCTCCTTTCAGGCTGATAACAGAGAGTAATAGCTTGTTTCTAGCGGTCGCCCTTTTCTCCATATCTGGACGCAGCATCGGATTCTCAGATTGTTCCTCTGACTCCTGACCCTGACTAATCCCTGTGTAATCTCCTTACAGGTGCACACTCGGCCACACGTGGGTGCTGCCCCAGCGGGCGCAGAGTGCCGGGTAATCCAATTGTCTTCAGCTGTCGTTCTGCTCAGACTCCTGGATGTTCAGTTTCCTGGGAATTCCTTCAATTCGGCTTTGAAGGAGTCTTCCGGGTGCACTGTGTCCTATAGAGCACTTGTGTGTGAGGAAGTGCCCTGGGGGCGGGGATCCCGGCCAATAGACACCTGCAAGTGCTCTGCCTCCTCCAATCTGCCCTGTTACGTCCCATCCCAGTGCACTGATAGAAAGGGGTCCAAAAGTGTGTGGGGGGGGGTCCTCAAAATACAGAAGGGGGGGGTCACACGCACCAGGAATAGACAAATGACTGCAGATTCCTTATCTTCGCCCGGTTCCTCTGTTTTGTTACAATGTATCCAATGTTTTGTATACATTGTAGTGAAGTATCCGCTTTATAGCGGGAAGGGTCACATTCACTGACAGCAAGCAGAGTGCAGAATAGCAACTGAGTGTACGAGCCTCTAATGGCTATGGTCACCAGAGCTGAATTGCGGATTCTGCTGCCGGAGCTGAGGTTTCTGCGGCGCCCCCTGCTGGTTCAGTGGCTGCTACATTGTATTCTGGGATTTGTGGGGTCATATTTCCCACAATGCTTTGCTCTTGGGTCATGGGGGGCACCAACCATATAATGTTGTCCAGCTTTTACTATTCCAGGAAGAGGCTGCTGTCTTCCCCTCTATACAGGCCTCTGCAGGGCCACACATGGTTAATGGAGCCCCCCAGGTCCTAGCATCTCCGCACATATAATAACATGTATGGGGGGCAATAAAATCAGGAAATTTCTATAATTAGCTTTTTCCATTAACGCTGCTGTCATCACCTGAGTGATTTTTCAAGTTGGTGCAAGTTGTGTTTCGTCATCTCCTGTATTTGGCCCGTGGGGGGCGCCGTGTTATCCTCTCCGCACATTTAACCCCGCGCCTCCCTCGCTGCTCACCTGGGACAGGACTACCCCCTGGTGCCGGGAGTCCTGAAGGGGCTCAGTTATGCAGTAGGGGGTGGTGTAGCGGTCACCCAGCTTTTCCTGAGCCCTGCAGGCTGTGCACTGGGTCACATGATGCGGGGAGTCACTTGCTCCGGAGCCTTCTCATGTTTCTCACTTTCCTGGGATATTTGATTACTGAACCTTCCTGCGATATCTCTCCTCTACTGAAGAGTCTCCTGTGACCGGCTCAGAGCGAGCGGGAACTCAGGACGCTACACGATCATCCCAGAGGGGAGACTCGTTACTATTACTCTCTGTTATCAGCCATTTCATCCTGGGGAGAGGTGTTGATCTAATGTCTATAGTGTGAGTGTTTGTTACAGAACGTCGGTGTCTTCATGAATCTGGGGTCTCGGGATGGATAAAAGCCCATGCATGTTCTATGGTAGATGGGGGTCTCGGGATGGATAAAAGCCCATGCATGTTCTATGGTAGATGGGGGTCTCGGCGTGGGGGTTTAGGGGTAAATGCACATTTCGGAGCTATTTCTGGCACCTATGGAAGGACCCGTCTTGTATGCAGTTGTTAATGTTCTCCGTTCCCCACTCCCATCCAGACATCACTGATCACATGGCGTCGGGGATGAATATATCACCAAGTAATTGATCATTAGCGGCTTTTAATGACTATGTTGGTCATTACCAGCACAAAGTTTGGGTGGGAGATGGAAAACACGTCTTCAAATCTTCGCCTTCATGTATCCGATAAACATGTAGTGCGCGGCCGTCGCCCCTATAGCCGGGATACACAGCCGGGGTTCTGAGTCACCGTCGTTAGCGGCTTGTTAGAAGCCCCCGGCGCTGCCCCCTGTGACCCTGTGCGTGGTGATGTGTGTCACAATGGGCTGGGGTGACGGAGGGTGCGTGAAGGGTGCTCTTATATCAGGGTGGGGGTTGTTCTATAAGAAACAATGGGCAGAGCAGATTGTAGGTCGTTGTGTCTGAAATTGTCACCAACCAAAAATAGCTTTAATTGGCTCCATACGGGAACCGGATAATCAGAGTCCTGCCCCGTCACACAGGCTTCTCCATCAGACAGGAAGAAGTGCAACCTCCTAATACGTCCTCCCCCCGGGCCCGGCCTATACCAGCCATCAGTGCCTTGTGCCATGGAGAGGCTCCTCATGGCAATAATTCCTTATTCGTGCCTAGTTGGTAAAAGTTGGCTCTTTTGGACACCGTTGGTACCTGACGGGGAAGAGTTGTGTGTTAGCTCAGAGTTTGGACTTCTGAGTGAGCGTTGGTCATGTTGGGAAGAGTCGGCGTCTAGTGCCCAGTGCCCGCACCTTGCAGTATAAGCTGCTGTAATAATTCCCATCTGGTCACCGTACCTGGAGGCTGCCCATCCGCATCTCCCCTTTACCCTATACATCCCCTAAAATAGTCCCATATTACCTGCTCCTGCTGTCTGTATCTGATCCCATATTACCTGCTCCTGGTGTCTGTATCTGATCCCATATTACCTGCTCCTCCTGTCTGTATCTGATCCCATATTACCTGCTCCTCATGTCTCTATCTGATCCCATATTACCTGCTCCCCGTGTCTGTATCTGATCCCATATTACCTGCTCCTCGTGTCTGTATCTGATCCCATATTACCTGCTCCTGGTGTCTGTATCTGATCCCATATTACCTGCTCCTCGTGTCTGTATCTGATCCCATATTACCTGCTCCCCGTGTCTGTATCTGATCCCATATTACCTGCTCCTCGTGTCTGTATCTGATCCCATATTACCTGCTCCTCGTGTCTGTATCTGATCCCATATTACCTGCTCCTCGTGTCTGTATCTGATCCCATATTACCTGCTCCTGGTGTCTGTATCTGATCCCATATTACCTGCTCCCCGTGTCTGTATCTGATCCCATATTACCTGCTCCTCGTGTCTGTATCTGATCCCATATTACCTGCTCCTGGTGTCTGTATCTGATCCCATATTACCTGCTCCTCCTGTCTGTATCTGATCCCATATTACCTGCTCCTCGTGTCTGTATCTGATCCCATATTACCTGCTCCTCCTGTCTGTATCTGATCCCATATTACCTGCTCCTCCTGTCTGTATCTGATCCCATATTACCTGCTCCTCGTGTCTGTATCTGATCCCATATTACCTGCTCCCCGTGTCTGTATCTGATCCCATATTACCTGCTCCTCGTGTCTGTATCTGATCCCATATTACCTGCTCCTGGTGTCTGTATCTGATCCCATATTACCTGCTCCTCGTGTCTGTATCTGATCCCATATTACCTGCTCCTCATGTCTCTATCTGATCCCATATTACCTGCTCCCCGTGTCTGTATCTGATCCCATATTACCTGCTCCTCCTGTCTGTATCTGATCCCATATTACCTGCTCCTCCTGTCTGTATCTGATCCCATATTACCTGCTCCTGGTGTCTGTATCTGATCCCATATTACCTGCTCCTCCTGTCTGTATCTGATCCCATATTACCTGCTCCTGGTGTCTGTATCTGATCCCATATTACCTGCTCCTCCTGTCTGTATCTGATCCCATATTACCTGCTCCTCGTGTCTGTATCTGATCCCATATTACCTGCTCCTCCTGTCTGTATCTGATCCCATATTACCTGCTCCTCATGTCTCTATCTGATCCCATATTACCTGCTCCCCGTGTCTGTATCTGATCCCATATTACCTGCTCCTGGTGTCTGTATCTGATCCCATATTACCTGCTCCTCATGTCTGTATCTGATCCCATATTACCTGCTCCTCTTGTCTTTATCTGATCCCATATTACCTGCTCCTCTTGTCTGTATCTGATCCCATATTACCTGCTCCTCTTGTCTGTATCTGATCCCATATTACCTGCTCCTCTTGTCTGTATCTGATCCCATATCACCTGCTCCTCCTGTCTGTATCTGATCCCATATTACCTGCTCCTCCTGTCTGTATCTGATCCCATATTACCTGCTCCTCTTGTCTGTATCTGATCCCATATTACCTGCTCCTCTTGTCTGTATCTGATCCCATATTACCTGCTCCTCGTGTCTGTATCTGATCCCATATTACCTGCTCCTCCTGTCTGTATCTGATCCCATATTACCTGCTCCTCGTGTCTGTATCTGATCCCATATTACCTGCTCCTCATGTCTGTATCTGATCCCATATTACCTGCTCCCCGTGTCTGTATCTGATCCCATATTACCTGCTCCTCGTGTCTGTATCTGATCCCATATTACCCGCTCCCCGTGTCTGTATCTGATCCCATATCACCTGCTCCTGGTGTCTGTATCTGATCCCATATTACCTGCTCCTGGTCTCTGTATTTGATCCCATATTACCTGCTCCTCCTGTCTATATCTGATCCCATATTACCTGCTCCTCGTGTCTGTATCTGATCCCATATTACCTGCTCCTCATGTCTGTATCTGATCCCATATTACCTGCTCCTCATGTCTGTATCTGATCCCATATTACCTGCTCCTCCTGTCTGTATCTGATCCCATATTACCTGCTCCTGGTCTCTGTATCTGATCCCATATTACCTGCTCCTCCTGTCTATATCTGATCCCATATTACCTGCTCCTCGTGTCTGTATCTGATCCCATATTACCTGCTCCTCATGTCTGTATCTGATCCCATATTACCTGCTCCTCCTGTCTGTATCTGATCCCATATTACCTGCTCCTGGTCTCTGTATCTGATCCCATATTACCTGCTCCTCCTGTCTATATCTGATCCCATATTACCTGCTCCTCGTGTCTGTATCTGATACCATATTACCTGCTCCTCATGTCTGTATCTGATCCCATATTACCTGCTCCTCCTGTCTGTATCTGATCCTATATTACCTGCTCCTCATGTCTGTATCTGATCCTATATTACCTGCTCCTCATGTCTATATCTGATCCCATATTACCTGCTCCTCATGTCTGTATCTGATCCCATATTACCTGCTCCTCATGTCTGTATCTGATCCCATATTACCTGCTCCTCATGTCTGTATCTGATCCCATATTACCTGCTCCTCATGTCTGTATCTGATCCCATATTACCTGCTCCTCCTGTCTGTATCTGATCCCATATTACCTGCTCCTCCTGTCTGTATCTGATCCCATATTACCTGCTCCTGGTGTCTGTATCTGATCCCATATTACCTGCTCCTGGTCTCTGTATCTGATCCCATATTACCTGCTCCTCCTGTCTGTATCTGATCCCATATTACCTGCTCCTCATGTCTGTATCTGATCCCATATTACCTGCTCCTCGTGTCTGTATCTGATCCCATATTACCTGCTCCTCGTGTCTGTATCTGATCCCATATTACCTGCTCCTCCTGTCTGTATCTGATCCCATATTACCTGCTCCTCATGTCGGTATCTGATCCCATATTACCTGCTCCTCGTGTCTGTATCTGATCCCATATTACCTGCTCCCCGTGTCTGTATCTGATCCAATATCACCTGCTCCTGGTGTCTGTATCTGATCCCATATTACCTGCTCCTCATGTCTGTATCTGATCCCATATTACCTGCTCCCCGTGTCTGTATCTGATCCCATATCACCTGCTCCTGGTGTCTGTATCTGATCCCATATCACCTGCTCCTGGTGTCTGTATCTGATCCCATATTACCTGCTCCTCCTGTCTGTATCTGATCCCATATTACCTGCTCCTCCTGTCTGTATCTGATCCCAAATTACCTGCTCCTCATGTCTGTATCTGATCCCATATTACCTGCTCCTCGTGTCTTTATCTGATCCCATATTACCTGCTCCTGGTGTCTGTATCTGATCCCATATTACCTGCTCCTCATGTCTGTATCTGATCCCATATTACCTGCTCCTCATGTCTGTATCTGATCCCATATTACCTGCTCCTCCTGTCTGTATCTGATCCCATATTACCTGCTCCTGGTCTCTGTATCTGATCCCATATTACCTGCTCCTCATGTCTGTATCTGATCCCATATTACCTGCTCCCCGTGTCTGTATCTGATCCCATATCACCTGCTCCTGGTGTCTGTATCTGATCCCATATTACCTGCTCCTCATGTCTGTATCTGATCCCATATTACCTGCTCTTCTTGTCTGTATCTGATCCCATATTACCTGCTCCCCGTGTCTGTATCTGATCCCATATTACCTGCTCCCCGTGTCTGTATCTGATCCCATATTACCTGCTCCTCGTGTCTGTATCTGATCCCATATTACCTGCTCCTCGTGTCTGTATCTGATCCCATATTACCTGCTCCTGGTCTCTGTATCTGATCCCATATTACCTGCTCCCCGTGTCTGTATCTGATCCCATATCACCTGCTCCTGGTGTCTGTATCTGATCCCATATTACCTGCTCCTGGTGTCTGTATCTGATCCCATATTACCTGCTCCTCGTTTCTGTATCTGATCCCATATTACCTGCTCCTCATGTCTGTATCTGATCCCATATTACATGCTCCTCATGTCTGTATCTGATCCCATATTACATGCTCCTCATGTCTGTATCTGATCCCATATTACCTGCTCCTCGTGTCTGTATCTGATCCCATATTACCTGCTCCTCTTGTCTGTATCTGATCCCATATTACCTGCTCCTCGTGTCTGTATCTGATCCCATATTACCTGCTCCCCGTGTCTGTATCTGATCCCATATCACCTGCTCCTGTTGTCTGTATCTGATCCCATATTACCTGCTCCTCATGTCTGTATCTGATCCCATATTACCTGCTCCTCCTGTCTGTATCTGATCCCATATTACCTGCTCCTCATGTCTGTATCTGATCCATTATTACCTGCTCCTCATGTCTGTATCTGATCCCATATTACCTGCTCCTCATGTCTGTATCTGATCCCATATTACCTGCTCCTCCTGTCTGTATCTGATCCCATATTACCTGCTCCTCATGTCTGTATCTGATCCCATATTACCTGCTCCTCGTGTCTGTATCTGATCCCATATTACCTGCTCCTCATGTCGGTATCTGATCCCATATTACCTGCTCCTCTTGTCTGTATCTGATCCCATATTACCTGCTCCTCGTGTCTGTATCTGATCCCATATTACCTGCTCCCCGTGTCTGTATCTGATCCCATATCACCTGCTCCCCGTGTCTGTATCTGATCCCATATTACCTGCTCCCCGTGTCTGTATCTGATCCCATATCACCTGCTCCTCATGTCTGTATCTGATCCCATATTACCTGCTCCTCATGTCTGTATCTGATCCCATATTACCTGCTCCTCGTGTCTGTATCTGATCCCATATTACCTGCTCCCCGTGTCTGTATCTGATCCCATATCACCTGCTCCTGGTGTCTGTATCTGATCCCATATTACCTGCTCCTCATGTCTGTATCTGATCCCATATTACCTGCTCCTCGTGTCTGTATCTGATCCCATATTACCTGCTCCTCGTGTCTGTATCTGATCCCATATTACCTGCTCCTCGTGTCTGTATCTGATCCCATATTACCTGCTCCTCGTGTCTGTATCTGATCCCATATTACCTGCTCCTCGTGTCTGTATCTGATCCCATATTACCTGCTCCTCATGTCTGTATCTGATCCCATATTACCTGCTCCTCGTGTCTGTATCTGATCCCATATTACCTGCTCCTCGTGTCTGTATCTGATCCCATATTACCTGCTCCCCGTGTCTGTATCTGATCCCATATCACCTGCTCCTGTTGTCTGTATCTGATCCCATATTACCTGCTCCTGCTGTCTGTATCTGATCCCATATTACCTGCTCCTGGTGTCTGTATCTGATCCCATATTACCTGCTCCTCGTGTCTGTCTCGCCCTCGTCTGCTCGGCTTGGATGTCATCTGGGGCCTCTTTTCTCTCTTTTCTTCTCCTCGCTGCTGACAGCTGATCGCAGCCGGTGACAGTTCTATCTCTCTGTCCCCGCTGAGGATTAAATGTCTATTATTTTTTACTCTTTCCAGCAAACCCGCTGATCCATACACTGCAAATCATACAAATGGCCGTGCACCGCGCTAACAAGCCGCCCTTAAATATTAAACAGCCTTGTACCCCGGCTCAATCCCCTTCTCCTGGTCTTGAAGGAACTGCATAGATGGAGCATTCATCCCTATGTATATTCTGCGGCATGGGGAGGGGGCTGCACACACTCCGGACCCTCCATAGCTCCAGGATTGGGGTCCATCCATTGGCAGATAACCTTGAAATTTACATAAGCAGCCTCACCTCATGGCGGCACAATCGGGAGCCTGGAATACAGAAACGCGTGTGGGGCGCTGGGGGTTTACGTTGCGTCCATCTGCAGAATACGTTAACCCCGTCTCGGTGTCACAGAAGTAGCGGAGTCATCCCTGAACTGTCTGAGAGAATCAGTATTCACCGTAAAAGTTTCCTCTCTCCTGTGAACTCCGTATTTCAGGCATTTAATACAGTTGGACAGAGACAGAAAAGTCAGCTCAAGTTCACATTTGAAGCCGACATCAAAGCTCTGATGTTGCTTCTGCGCTTCCAATTAGCACTTTTGTTATAGAGAGGAGGAGGGGATGGAGCAGCTACAAAGCCCGGCTGACGCTCCGCCAGTCAATCAGACACATTTGCTTATCATCCCGACTGAGACGCCCGCAAAAATACCACATTTTGTCTTTCTAATCCAGTCCGGTGCAAGCAATCAGGAAATTTGGTGTCTAACGTTGGGAAAACACGATTGTACCCCACCTATACAACCAGGGGGTGCAGAGAGAGTAGTTACACCTGGACCCCAAAGGTTTCTAATAAAAGGAAGAGACTAGGGTTTTAGATTTTTGAACTAGTGCCGGGGATGTAACAAATGGAATTTACAACATTTTGGCCTCCTAATATGGGAGATGTGATGATGATTGGAACTGTAAGGGGGTGCTCTGCTTCAGCCCGTTCCTTTTAGTTAGAATAGAGCACCAAGTATTAGATTTTCCTGCTGATGGAAACTGCTGTGATCGACAGTGATTGGTGGTGATTCTCACCGGAAACAAGTGTTCCGATTCCCAGCAGTGCCCCCACTGGAGAAGAGAAGAATTACACTGTGTCCAATGTGTCTGTGTAATACCGGTCATGTTGTCCTCCAGAGATGGTCATACAGATTAGGACCCTGAATATGAGACCAATTAGATTTATCCAAACCAGGTGTCCTGTTACTAGTATTATCTAATGACTAAGCTGCAGGGAAATGGAGACAATGACGAGGAGGATACCAGAGAGACACCGAACTCCCAAGTCTTCTCCCTCCACACAAAGACCCCGTCAGTGTCTGCCCAGAGGGGAGGATCTCTTCATCTGGGGTATTTTTAGTATCCGGTCGGCAACAAATAGAAAATTCCTGCATTTTTGAGGTTTTCTGAGCATAAATCTCGATGCCTTTTTATTATTTTTATTTCGGAGACAGCTGTTTGAATCCTGCAGACAGAAAATCAATTCTGGAATTGTGCTAGTTTGGCTAAAAATAAAATTCTCGCGGCTAATTTATTCCTATTGTCTCCTCGGATTCCTCTTGTCTCCCATTCTCCTCGTACTATCTCTGTTGTCCTAATTTTAGAGGGAGTAAAAAAAAATCGGCTATATAAGATTGGGGCTTACCGAATTACCATGAAATCCCTGCACCATGGCGGCAATTGTAATTCTGCAACTGCTGAATAATTACTGGATAAGATGCAGATCCATTGGTCTAACCCCTCAGATGGTCCTGTAGACTAGGACTTGTTGGAGGTCTTCTCCGTTCTGTGGTTTATTGTTACACCTGAGACAAAGGAGTCAAAAGGGTGAGCCCTGAAAAACAAAAGCCGACTAGTGAGCACTAGGTTAAGACCCTACCAAGTGTTGTAGACTGATATTCAAGTAGTAGTGTGCACAACCGTTCAAGTCTCCTAGACCGGCGACCAACCCCTGGTCCTGCGCTAGACCGAGCGGCCGACCGCTGGCCCGTCCCTAGACCGGCGGCTTACCACTGGCCCAGCCCTAGACCGGCGGCTGACCACTGGCCCAGCCCTAGACCGGCGGTCGACCACTGGCCCCGGCCCTGGACCGGGCAGCCAACCACTGACCCCGGCCCTAGACCGTGCGGCCAAGCACTGGCCCGGCCCTAGACCAGGCAGCCAACCACTGTTTTGCCATATATTGGTTTCTTAGAATGGTATGTAATTACTACAACTATCCCAAAACTGTGCCATGTTGGGAGTGATGGTCCTGCAGCAGTTGGCGCCAGTTTCCTCATGTACCCAATGTTTGCTGAGTCTCTTATCACTTCTCTAAATCTCTTCCATGAACATGAAACTTGTATCAGGATCTTCCTGCGGACCCCCGTCAGTGCGGAATATGTTGGCATCATGCTGACTGCTTTCGGGTCCGCCCATCCCCCTCTTCCGCGCGTCTTCTATCTGATACCACCCGTGGACTGCGATAGGAAAGCCCCAGCCGGCCGGCGTTTATTTCTCTCGCGTTGCCCCCTCCTCCTGGCGTCTTGTTAAGTCGATCTATACTCCAAGGCCGGGGAGTTATTCCCAGCGGGAGGATGAATCCGGGTTTAGCCGAGGCTCTCACAGTTTGGAGAAGAATGTTCTGATGAACAAGCAGCAATGGAGAATCCCAAGTGGTCTCTGCCTTCATATAACCGTGGGGGGGGGAGGGGGTCTGCTGGTGGTTCGGGTCAGCTCACATTATCCCACCGATCCCGCATCGCTCTCTGGAGGGGGTCATCCGAGGGGATGTTCTGTGTCTACTCCAATCACACATCAAGCTGTTGCATCCGTGTGTTTTTTGGGGAATAACGTAATAATATAAGATTTACCGCAATCCGGATGGAGATGAGTAACTAGCGCACGTTTTGCCGCAGCTTTGGCTGTGACTGGAGTGCCGACCTGCGCTTTTCATCAGGATTTCATACTTTCCAGGATTATGGTCCTAATTATAGAGTCTCGGGTTTTTATTTTTTGTTTTTTTTTTAAAAAAAAAAAATAGGTAAATTAACCCTTGAGATGCCGGGGTTTTCTGGTGCCGCTGCGGCAGACACTGCTGTTCTCACCTTTAAGCATTGGTGTCAGTTTCGAAGAACGGAAGGTGGGAACAGCTGGCAGGCGACGACGCCGCTGCTTAATTGATTGCTAATTGTTTTCTGTACGAAATTGCATTAAGAATTTTTTTTGGGGGGGGATTATTTTACACTCTGCCGCAATGAGCGGTTTTGCAGCAGTGCCATAAAGTGCTGCCTCCAGCCTGCTGACCCGTATCAGACAATGAGTGTTATCCGGAGCCTTACTAAATGCATGGGGATACCCCTTTATTTGTCCTGGTCCTCTCTCTTGTTGGGGGTCCTGAAAAGGTAGACCCCCTCCTGGTACACACAGCCGCATCACCCGTCTCTAGTATCAGACATGTTCTTCCATCACTCGCTGGTCAATACCCAACGTAGTCGCCCTAATGAGCGCTGAGGAGGCGCGGCTGATTACCTGCCACACGGATCGACAGCCTCATGCAGGGCGACACACTGTACCAGACGGCCGAGCTGCCATCATGTCACAAGGCGTCCGCTCATCCGCCTTCTGCATGGTCACACGCCCCAGGAGCCGCGCCAGCGTTTATGGGAAATACCGGGAAATTTACAAGTTCATCTTTTCTGCTTTCTGTCAGTGAATAGAAACCTTCATGTCTCCTGAGGCCTCAAGCTCATCCTGGTTCAATAACTCTCACAGCTGAGGATATGTTACAGTTGGATCCAGTCTATGGATACACTGTGCCAAACCATCAGGATCAGAAGCCTGGAGGTTTAGAGACCAATCTGCAAGCCTGGTTCTTGCTGTCGCTGCAGGGAGGCATCGATATATAAGGGCTGTGAGGCGGTTTAATGCAGAGAGCTAAGTGCACAACAGTGTGAGGACAAGCCCCAGTACAATCCATATCTCATAATAGAGATATACACAAATGTATGATTACACATCTCACCAGGGACAATACAGAACACTAAATGCAGATAGCACAGAGCACAGCAGTGTGAGGTCTGATTACACATCTCTCCAGGGACAATACATAACACTGGCTGCAGAGACCACAGAGCACAGCAGTGTGAGGTCTGATTACACATCTCACCAGGGACAATACAGAACACTAAATGCAGATAGCACAGAGCACAGCAGTGTGAGGTCTGATTACACATCTCACCAGGGACAATACAGAACACTAAATGCAGATAGCACAGAGCACAGCAGTGTGAGGTCTGATTACACATCTCACTAGGGACGATACAGAACACTAAATGCAGAGAGCACCGAGCACAGCAGTGTGAGGTCTGATTACACATCTCTCCAGGGACAATACATAACACTGGCTGTAGAGAGCACAGAACACAGCAGTGTGAGGCATGATTGCATACTGGCTGCAGAGAGCACAGCAGTGTGAGGCATGATTACACATCTCTCCAGGGACAGTACATAACACTGGCTGCAGAGAGCACAGAGCACAGCAGTGTGAGGTATGATTACACATCTCTCCAGGACAATACATAACACTGGCTGCAGAGAGCACAGAGCACAGCAGTGTGAGGTCTGATTACACATCTCTCCAGGGACAATACATAATACTGGCTGCAGAGAGCACAGAGCACAGCAGTGTGAGGAATGATTACACATCTCTCCAGGGACAATACATAACACTGGCTGTAGAGAGCACAGAACAGAGCAGTGTGAGGCATGATTGCATACTGGCTGCAGAGAGCACAGCAGTGTGAGGCATGATTACACATCTCTCCAGGGACAGTACATAACACTGGCTGCAGAGAGCACAGAGCACAGCAGTGTGAGGTATGATTACACATCTCTCCAGGACAATACATAACACTGGCTGCAGAGAGCACAGAGCACAGCAGTGTGAGGTCTGATTACACATCTCTCCAGGGACAATACATAATACTGGCTGCAGAGAGCACAGAGCACAGCAGTGAGAGGAATGATTACACATCTCTCCAGGGACAATACATAATACTGGCTGCAGAGAGCACAGAGCACAGCAGTGTGAGGTCTGATTACACATCTCTCCAGGGACAATACATAATACTGGCTGCAGAGAGCACAGAGCACAGCAGTGTGAGGTGTGATTACACATCTCTCCAGGGACAATACATAACACTGGCTGTAGAGAGCACAGAACACAGCAGTGTGAGGCATGATTGCATACTGGCTGCACAGAGCACAGCAGTGTGAGGTATGATAACATACTGGCTGTAGAGAGCACAGAGCACAGCAGTGTGAGGTATGATAACATACTGGCTGTAGAGAGCACAGAGCACAGCAGTGTGAGGTATGATTACATACTGGTTGTAGAGAGCACAGAGCACAGCAGTGTGAGGTATGATTACATACTGGCTGTAGAGAGCACAGAGCACAGCAGTGTGAGGTATGATAACATACTGGCTGTAGAGAGCACAGCAGTGTGAGGTATGATAACATACTGGCTGTAGAGAGCACAGAGCACAGCAGTGTGAGGTATGATTACATACTGGCTGTAGAGAGCACAGCAGTGTGAGGTATGATTACATACTGGTTACAGTTTATCTGTAGATATATATTGTATTGTAGCTGAGGACTGTATATAATTTGCACAGCCCTGCAGCTATTATCCGGGGGGATTTGTTGAATAACGTGTGATGCACTTTTCTTCCAGAGCTGCTTATACATAAATCTAATCCAGGATTACAGTGAAGACTGACACATAGATTAGGGATTAGCTGGGCCAAGTTTAATAAAACTTTTATTGGGGAGAACCCTCTGTGTCTGGTGGGACCCCTCTACTTCTGTCCCCTGTATTCTTGGGTGTGGGTGGAGGAAGCGCAGAGTATTTCAGGAATGGATGGGGATGATGAGCGGCGCCATCTCAAGGTGTGCGTGACCTTCATCCTGGCCTCGGCTGTCAATCACCCGCATATTTCAGGATGTCTCATCAGCATCTTGTGCGGAGTAATTACTGTCTCTTCCAGCGCGCCCTCTTCATTGACCCCTCCTATTGGTGGTGAGTGGTGCAGGGGGGCGCTGTAATTCAATTGCACCGGCGCCATCTGCAGCGCGCGTTCCGCTGTGCGGCTCCAGCTGTGCTCCCGGCAGGTCGTACCCTCCTCCAAATCTAAGAGACGCACAACAATGGGAAGATGGTGGGAGAGGTCTGAGCATTCAGCGCTCCAGCTGCTAACTAGACAGCTGCACAGCATCATGGGAAAGAGAGGTGACCGGGCATGCAAGTCCTCTGATCTCCATCATACCCCACCCACAGGGGGCGACCACTCGGCTTTCTGCAGACTCTGAAGGGCAAAATATAGCAATGATGCTCTATGGCCGCAGCACAGAGTATTTCAGCAGCAGAGGGCATTAGTCTTGCAGTAGGACTGGGATCCTAAGCAGCACAGAGTATTTCAGTAGAGAGCACAGAGCACAGAAGTGTGAGGTCTGATTACACATCTCTCCAGGGACAATACATAACACTGGCTGCAGAGAGCACAGAGCACAGCAGTGTGAGGTCTGATTGCACATCTCTCCAGGGACAATACATAACACTGGCTGCAGAGAGCACAGAGCACAGCAGTGTGAGGTCTAATTACACATCTCTCCAGGGACAGTACATAACACTGGCTGCAGAGAGCACAGAGCACAGCAGTGTGAGGTCTGATTGCACATCTCTCCAGGGACAGTACATAACACTGGCTGCAGAGAGCACAGAGCACAGCAGTGTGAGGTCTGATTACACATCTCTTCAGGGACAGTACATAACACTGGCTGCAGAGAGCACAGAGCACAGCAGTGTGATGTATGATTACACATCTCTCCTGGGACAATACATAACACTGGCTGCAGAGAGCACAGAGCACAGCAGTGTGAGGTATGATTACACATCTCTTCAGGGACAGTACATAACACTGGCTGCAGAGAGCACAGAGCACAGCAGTGTTAGGTCTGATTACACATCTCTCCAGGGATAATACATAACACTGTCTGCAGAGAGCACAGAGCACAGCAGGGTGAGGCCTGATTACACATCTCTCCAGGGACAATACATAACACTGGTTGCAGAGAGCACAGAGCACAGCAGTGTGAGGTATGATTACACATCTTTCCAGGGACAATACATAACACTGGCTGCAGAGAGCACAGAGCACAGCAGTGTGAGGTATGATTACACATCTTTCCAGGGACAATACATAACACTGGCTGCAGAGAGCACAGCAGTGTGAGGGCTGATTACACATCTCTCCAGGGACCATACATAACACTGGCTGCAGAGTGCACAGAGCACAGCAGTGTGAGGTTTGATTACACATCTCTCCAGGGACAGTACATTACACTGGCTGCAGAGAGCACAGAGCACAGCAGTGTGAGGTCTGATTACACATCTCTCCAGGGATAATACCCAACTCTGGCTGCAGAGAGCACAGAGCACAGCAGTGTGAGGTATGATTACACATCTCTCCAGGGACAATACATAACACTGGCTGCAGAGAGCACAGAGCACAGCAGTGTGAGGTCTTCCCCCTCCACTCTTCAATGCTTTTGGCAACTGATATTGTAACCCGGAATGTAACAAGGTTTTTCCAATTCATTCACAGCAAGCAGAGATCTAGAATGGGATAAAGCTCTCAAAATATGTTGAATGATGTAATGGGATGGTGTGGCCTAAGGAGGTCTTAGAGATTAGTAAATAGAGCTGCAGTTCCTGATGTGACCATATTAAGGTATTGCCGCTGTTTCCACGAATAAACCACGAATATATATCTTGTCCTGACCGGACCCTGTTTTCAGATAGGGTGCCCCTCTTATCCATGGTCATGGCAGGTATTGCTCAGCACCGATATCACAGGGGTGCAGATCCTTAAAGAGAGGTTCAGTATTTGTATATCCTTCTCTCTTTTCATTCGCACCTTCCTCCCCTCCAGATTATGGGGGGGCTTCGGCATTAGCATAGTAATATTCGCACCTCCCATTGTTCTCACACCTATCGTGCTGCAATGCAGAACATCTACACTAGATAAATAAATTACTATATGACGCGTCTCGCATCTTAAAGAGGATCCCCACCCAGAAGAGGGAAGCGGTCCGGTCCCACCCGGGGCTCCTCCAGGTTGTGGACTGTGATACTCTGCTGCAGACACTGGGGCTGTGTCATTGTATCCATTCAAAGTATCGGATTTACCCTTCAATGCAAAATTGTTTCTTTTTTGTTCTGTGGTCATGTGACCCAAGCACAGAAAGTCATTGCCAACACAAAGATGTCAGAAAGTCTCCTGTAAAGCCAGGTCCTCATTGGATTTGCTAAATTGTGGGGTTCACCACTGATACCCCTACAATCACAGGAGATCCCCTCTGGCCACATGACCTTGATGATGGAGAGTTTTAATGTGCATTCCTTGAGAAATTGATGTTTCTTAAACCTGGTAGTCGTAGTCAGGGAGGAGGGGGGCAGAGTATCCCTCGTCTGGTGATCAGTAGGGGTCTCCAGTAGATGGTCTCAAACTACTTACCTATCCGGTAATTAGGTGATGATAATATTTAACCCGAATCCCCCTTGTTACAGCCTTGTTACCTATTCTTAGATTTTTTTCTCGGGATGTAATTGCAGAAAACCTTATACAATGTAGATTCGGTTTTATTTATAAGCTGTTGTGTAAAGTGGAAAATTGGGTAAGTGCATGACATGACGGCCATATTGGTTGTAACCCAGCTTTCCCACAAGTAGATTTTTTTTTACATCGGGATGTTGCCGTCTCCTCGAGTTTTGAGCGCCGGTATTTATAAGCTCTGAGCATATGTGTCCATATGTCATCAGCCGCGGCGGCGTACTATTCCGAGACAGGCAGCCATAAGGAGCGCGAGCTTTCAACACATCGCCCGCTATGGGAATAGAAGCGTCTCGTGGAGTACAAGGTGGGGTTTTAGCAGCTTCTTCTCCCCGTGGACGCCTGACGTCACGCCTTCAACTTTCTTCCTGATGGAACTTTGGGATTGAGCGGGATGAGGCCGGCGCCATGATGGATGGATATACCATAAAATCCCTATAATCCATCACCTTGTGTTCATCTGACTACACACATGGGAGCTTTGGTGTAATGCAAGCCATTGCATTAGTATTCACACCCCTATAAATGGTGCTGTACATGGGTACCCACCATCTACTCCCCATCTCCTTACCTACTGCTAGGATTTTCTCTGTTCTACAGCGCCCCACCTATCCACAGGCCATGTGTGGTACTGCAGCCCAGGCCCATTTACTTGATTGGATCGAGCTGCAGTACAATACATGACCCTGGCGCAGGTTCTTGAAGAAGGAAGGCAAGTTTTACCCAAGTTGGATCATCCCTTTAGAGGTCACCTCCTGCTTTTCGTCCCCGGTCCACACCAGTCGGAGGTACGTAAGGGCCCAGAATAGCAGACGTGGAAGGGTTAAGGCTGCTGTACTCATCCGCCTGTTATCAGGATGCTGGCAGTGCCCCTTGTGTGCCCCCTGGGCTGCCCCGCTGACTACAGGCTGACAGATGATGTGCGGCTCTTGTATATACTGGCCGGGGGCACACAGTGTAACAGAAGCTCAGCTCTGCAGCTCCATCAATCCTGCAGGAGGGGAGTCTTATCATTGACACCATAGCGCCCCATCCATCACTGCCTGGCACCGGGTCCCCCGGCTGGCAGCAGCGGGCGCAGGTACATGCAGGAGGCCGCGCTGCTGATGATGGAGAAGATTTCTTGTTGTTTTTTCCGATTGCTGACGTTTTACTTCCATCCAGCGGCCGCCCGGTCCCTGCTGTCACTGGCCACTTACCTGAGATCACCTACCAGCAGGCACATCACTGGGAAGGTTCACCCTGCAGGATGGTGGAGGTGGTAGTGGATGTATACTCCCTGCAGGATGGTGGTGGTAGTAGTGGATTTATACTCCCTGCAGGATGGTGGTGGTAGTAGTGGATTTATACTCCCTGCAGGATGGTGGTGGTAGTAGTGGATGTATACTCCCTGCAGGATGGTGGTGGTGGTGGTAGTGGATGTATACTCCCTGCAGGATGGTGGTGGTAGTAGTGGATGTATACTCCCTGCAGGATGGTGGTGGTGGTAGTGGATGTATACTCCCTGCAGGATGGTGGTGGTAGTAGTGGATGTATACTCCCTGCAGGATGGTGGAGGTGGTAGTGGATGTATACTCCCTGCAGGATGGTGGTGGTAGTAGTGGATTTATACTCCCTGCAGGATGGTGGTGGTAGTAGTGGATTTATACTCCCTGCAGGATGGTGGTAGTAGTGGATGTATACTCCCTGCAGGATGGTGGAGGTGGTAGTGGATGTATACTCCCTGCAGGATGGTGGAGGTGGTAGTGGATGTATACTCCCTGCAGGATGGTGGTGGTAGTAGTGGATGTATACTCCCTGCAGGATGGTGGAGGTGGTAGTGGATGTATACTCCCTGCAGGATGGTGGTGGTAGTAGTGGATGTATACTCCCTGCAAGATGGTGGTGGTAGTAGTGGATTTATACTCCCTGCAGGATGGTGGTGGTGGTGGTAGTGGATGTATACTCCCTGCAGGATGGTGGTGGTAGTAGTGGATTTATACTCCCTGCAGGATGGTGGTGGTGGTGGTAGTGGATGTATACTCCCTGCAGGATGGTGGTGGTGGTAGTGGATGTATACTCCCTGCAGGATGGTGGAGGTGGTAGTGGATGTATACTCCCTGCAGGATGGTGGTGGTAGTAGTGGATTTATACTCCCTGCAGGATGGTGGTGGTGGTGGTAGTGGATGTATACTCCCTGCAGGATGGGGGTAGTAGTGGATGTATACTCCCTGCAGGATGGGGGTAGTAGTGGATGTATACTCCCTGCAGGATGGGGGTAGTAGTGAATGTATACTCCCTGCAGGATGGGGGTAGTAGTGGATGTATACTCCCTGCAGGATGGGGGTAGTAGTGGATGTATACTCCCTGCAGGATGGTGGTGGTGGTAGTGGATGTAGTCTCCCTGCAGGATGGTGGTAGTAGTGGATTTATACTCCCTGCAGGATGGTGGTGGTAGTAGTGGATTTATACTCCCTGAAGGATGGTGGTGGTGGTAGTGGATGTATACTCCCTGCAGGATGGTGGTGGTAGTGGATGTATACTCCCTGCAGGATGGGGGTAGTAGTGGATGTATACTCCCTGCAGGATGGGGGTAGTAGTGGATGTATACTCCCTGCAGGATGGGGGTAGTAGTGGATGTATACTCCCTGCAGGATGGGGGTAGTAGTGGATGTATACTCCCTGCAGGATGGGGGTAGTAGTGGATGTATACTCCCTGCAGGATGGTGGTAGTAGTGGATGTATACTCCCTGCAGGATGGTGGTGGTAGTAGTGGATTTATACTCCCTGCAGGATGGTGGTGGTAGTAGTGGATGTATACTCCCTGCAGGATGGTGGTGGTGGTGGTAGTGGATGTATACTCCCTGCAGGATGGTGGAGGTGGTAGTGGATGTATACTCCCTGCAGGATGGTGGTGGTAGTAGTGGATTTATACTCCCTGCAGGATGGTGGTGGTGGTAGTGGATGTATACTCCCTGCAGGATGGTGGTGGTGGTGGTAGTGGATGTATACTCCCTGCAGGATGGTGGTGGTGGTGGTAGTGGATGTATACTCCCTGCAGGATGGGGGTAGTAGTGGATGTATACTCCCTGCAGGATGGTGGTGGTAGTAGTGGATTTATACTCCCTGCAGGATGGTGGTGGTAGTAGTGGATTTATACTCCCTGAAGGATGGTGGTGGTGGTAGTGGATGTATACTCCCTGCAGGATGGTGGTGGTAGTAGTGGATTTATACTCCCTGCAGGATGGTGGTGGTAGTAGTGGATTTATACTCCCTGCAGGATGGTGGTGGTGGTGGTAGTGGATGTATACTCCCTGCAGGATGGTGGTAGTAGTGGATGTATACTCCCTGCAGGATGGTGGTGGTAGTAGTGGATTTATACTCCCTGCAGGATGGTGGTGGTGGTGGTAGTGGATGTATACTCCCTGCAGGATGGTGGTGGTGGTGGTAGTGGATGTATACTCCCTGCAGGATGGTGGTAGTAGTGGATGTATACTCCCTGCAGGATGGTGGTGGTAGTAGTGGATGTATACTCCCTGCAGGATGGTGGAGGTGGTAGTGGATGTATACTCCCTGCAGGATGGTGGTGGTAGTAGTGGATTTATACTCCCTGCAGGATGGTGGTGGTAGTAGTGGATTTATACTCCCTGCAGGATGGTGGTGGTGGTGGTGGTAGTGGATGTATACTCCCTGCAGGATGGTGGTGGTGGTAGTGGATTTATACTCCCTGCAGGATGGTGGTGGTAGTAGTGGATTTATACTCCCTGCAGGATGGTGGTGGTAGTAGTGGATTTATACTCCCTGCAGGATGGTGGTGGTGGTGGTGGTAGTGGATGTATACTCCCTGCAGGATGGTGGTGGTGGTAGTGGATTTATACTCCCTGCAGGATGGTGGTGGTAGTAGTGGATTTATACTCCCTGCAGGATGGTGGTGGTAGTAGTGGATTTATACTCCCTGCAGGATGGTGGTGGTAGTAGTGGATGTATACTCCCTGCAGGATGGTGGTAGTGGTAGTGGATGTATACTCCCTGCAGGATGGGGGTAGTAGTGGATGTATACTCCCTGCAGGATGGGGGTAGTAGTGGATGTATACTCCCTGCAGGATGGTGGTAGTAGTGGATGTATACTCCCTGCAGGATGGTGGTAGTAGTGGATGTATACTCCCTGCAGGATGGTGGTGGTAGTGGATGTATACTCCCTGCAGGATGGTGGTGGTAGTAGTGGATTTATACTCCCTGCAGGATGGTGGTGGTGGTGGTAGTGGATGTATACTCCCTGCAGGATGGTGGTGGTAGTGGATGTATACTCCCTGCAGGATGGTGGAGGTGGTAGTGGATGTATACTCCCTGCAGGATGGTGGTGGTGGTGGTAGTGGATGTATACTCCCTGCAGGATGGTGGTGGTAGTGGATGTATACTCCCTGCAGGATGGGGGTAGTAGTGGATGTATACTCCCTGCAGGATGGGGGTAGTAGTGAATGTATACTCCCTGCAGGATGGGGGTAGTAGTGGATGTATACTCCCTGCAGGATGGGGGTAGTAGTGGATGTATACTCCCTGCAGGATGGTGGTGGTGGTAGTGGATGTATACTCCCTGCAGGATGGTGGAGGTGGTAGTGGATGTATACTCCCTGCAGGATGGTGGTAGTAGTGGATGTATACTCCCTGCAGGATGGTGGTAGTAGTGGATGTATACTCCCTGCAGGATGGTGGTGGTAGTAGTGGATTTATACTCCCTGCAGGATGGTGGTGGTAGTAGTGGATTTATACTCCCTGAAGGATGGTGGTGGTAGTGGATTTATACTCCCTGCAGGATGGTGGTGGTAGTAGTGGATTTATACTCCCTGCAGAATGGTGGTGGTGGTAGTGGATGTATACTCCCTGCAGGATGGTGGTGGTAGTGGATGTATACTCCCTGCAGGATGGTGGTGGTGGTAGTGGATGTATACTCCCTGCAGGATGGTGGAGGTGGTAGTGGATGTATACTCCCTGCAGGATGGTGGTGGTAGTAGTGGATTTATACTCCCTGCAGGATGGTGGTGGTGGTAGTGGATTTATACTCCCTGCAGGATGGTGGTGGTGGTAGTGGATGTATACTCCCTGCAGGATGGTGGTGGTAGTAGTGGATTTATACTCCCTGCAGGATGGTGGTGGTGGTGGTAGTGGATGTATACTCCCTGCAGGATGGTGGTAGTAGTGGATGTATACTCCCTGCAGGATGGTGGTGGTAGTAGTGGATGTATACTCCCTGCAGGATGGTGGTGGTAGTGGATGTATACTCCCTGCAGGATGGTGGTGGTAGTGGATGTATACTCCCTGCAGGATGGTGGTAGTAGTGGATGTATACTCCCTGCAGGATGGTGGTGGTGGTAGTGGATGTATACTCCCTACAGGATGGTGGCGGTAGTGGTAGTGGATGTATACTCCCTGCAGGATGGTGGAGGTGGTAGTGGATGTATACTCCCTGCAGGATGGTGGTGGTGGTGGTAGTGGATGTATACTCCCTGCCGGATGGGGGTAGTAGTGGATGTATACTCCCTGCAGGATGGTGGTGGTAGTAGTGGATGTATACTCCCTGCAGGATGGTGGTAGTAGTGGATGTATACTCCCTGCAGGATGGTGGTAGTAGTGGATGTATACTCCCTGCAGGATGGTGGTGGTAGTAGTGGATTTATATTCCCTGCAGGATGGTGGTGGTAGTAGTGGATTTATACTCCCTGCAGGATGGTGGTGGTGGTAGTGGATGTATTCTCCCTGCAGGATGGTGGTGGTGGTAGTGATGTATACTCCCTGCAGGATGGTGGTAGTAGTGGATGTATACTCCCTGCAGGATGGTGGTGGTAGTGGATGTATACTCCCTGCAGGATGGTGGTAGTAGTGGATGTATACTCCCTGCAGGATGGGGGTAGTAGTGGATGTATACTCCCTGCAGGATGGGGGTAGTAGTGGATGTATACTCCCTGCAGGATGGGGGTAGTAGTGGATGTATACTCCCTGCAGGATGGGGGTAGTAGTGGATGTATACTCCCTGCAGGATGGGGGTAGTAGTGGATGTATACTCCCTGCAGGATGGTGGTGGTAGTGGATGTATACTCCCTGCAGGATGGTGGTAGTAGTGGATGTATACTCCCTGCAGGATGGGGGTAGTAGTGGATGTATACTCCCTGCAGGATGGTGGTGGTAGTAGTGGATGTATACTCCCTGCAGGATGGTGGTGGTAGTAGTGGATGTATACTCCCTGCAGGATGGGGGTAGTAGTGGATGTATACTCCCTGCAGGATGGGGGTAGTAGTGGATGTATACTCCCTGCAGGATGGTGGTGGTAGTGGATGTATTCTCCCTGCAGGATGGGGGTAGTAGTGGATGTATACTCCCTGCAAGATGGGGGTAGTAGTGGATGTATACTCCCTGCAGGATGGGGGTAGTAGTGGATGTATACTCCCTGCAGGATGGGGGTAGTAGTGGATGTGTATACTCCCTGCAGGATGGGGGTAGTAGTGGATGTATACTCCCTGCAGGATGGTGGTGGTAGTGGATGTATTCTCCCTGCAGGATGGGGGTAGTAGTGGATGTATACTCCCTGCAAGATGGGGGTACTAGTGGATGTATACTCCCTGCAGGATGGGGGTAGTAGTGGATGTATACTCCCTGCAGGATGGGGGTAGTAGTGGATGTATACTCCCTGCAGGATGGTGGTGGTAGTGGATGTATACTCCCTGCAGGATGGGGGTAGTAGTGGATGTATACTCACTGCAGGATGGGGGTAGTAGTGGATGTATACTCCCTGCAGGATGGTGGTGGTAGTGGATGTATACTCCCTGCAGGATGGGGGTAGTAGTGGATGTATACTCCCTGCAGGATGGGGGTAGTAGTGGATGTATACTCCCTGCAGGATGGGGGTAGTAGTGGATGTATACTCCCTGCAGGATGGGGGTAGTAGTGGATGTATACTCCCTGCAGGATGGTGGTGGTAGTGGATTTATACTCCCTGCAGGATGGGGGTAGTAGTGGATGTATACTCACTGCAGGATGGGGGTAGTAGTGGATGTATACTCCCTGCAGGATGGTGGTGGTAGTGGATGTATACTCCCTGCAGGATGGTGGTGGTAGTAGTGGATTTATACTCCCTGCAGGATGGTGGTGGTGGTGGTAGTGGATGTATACTCCCTGCAGGATGGTGGTGGTAGTGGATGTATACTCCCTGCAGGATGGTGGAGGTGGTAGTGGATGTATACTCCCTGCAGGATGGTGGTGGTAGTGGATGTATTCTCCCTGCAGGATGGTGGTGGTAGTGGATGTATACTCCCTGCAGGATGGTGGTGGTGGTGGTGGTGGTAGTGGATGTATACTCCCTGCAGGATGGTGGTGGTAGTGGATGTATACTCCCTGCAGGATGGGGGTAGTAGTGGATGTATACTCCCTGCAGGATGGGGGTAGTAGTGAATGTATACTCCCTGCAGGATGGGGGTAGTAGTGGATGTATACTCCCTGCAGGATGGGGGTAGTAGTGGATGTATACTCCCTGCAGGATGGTGGTGGTGGTAGTGGATGTATACTCCCTGCAGGATGGTGGAGGTGGTAGTGGATGTATACTCCCTGCAGGATGGTGGTAGTAGTGGATGTATACTCCCTGCAGGATGGTGGTAGTAGTGGATGTATACTCCCTGCAGGATGGTGGTGGTAGTAGTGGATTTATACTCCCTGCAGGATGGTGGTGGTAGTAGTGGATTTATACTCCCTGAAGGATGGTGGTGGTAGTGGATTTATACTCCCTGCAGGATGGTGGTGGTAGTAGTGGATTTATACTCCCTGCAGAATGGTGGTGGTGGTAGTGGATGTATACTCCCTGCAGGATGGTGGTGGTAGTGGATGTATACTCCCTGCAGGATGGTGGTGGTGGTAGTGGATGTATACTCCCTGCAGGATGGTGGTAGTAGTGGATGTATACTCCCTGCAGGATGGTGGTGGTGGTAGTGGATGTATACTCCCTGCAGGATGGTGGAGGTGGTAGTGGATGTATACTCCCTGCAGGATGGTGGTGGTAGTAGTGGATTTATACTCCCTGCAGGATGGTGGTGGTGGTAGTGGATGTATACTCCCTGCAGGATGGTGGTGGTAGTAGTGGATTTATACTCCCTGCAGGATGGTGGTGGTGGTGGTAGTGGATGTATACTCCCTGCAGGATGGTGGTAGTAGTGGATGTATACTCCCTGCAGGATGGTGGTGGTAGTAGTGGATGTATACTCCCTGCAGGATGGTGGTGGTAGTGGATGTATACTCCCTGCAGGATGGTGGTGGTAGTGGATGTATACTCCCTGCAGGATGGTGGTAGTAGTGGATGTATACTCCCTGCAGGATGGTGGTGGTGGTAGTGGATGTATACTCCCTACAGGATGGTGGCGGTAGTGGTAGTGGATGTATACTCCCTGCAGGATGGTGGAGGTGGTAGTGGATGTATACTCCCTGCAGGATGGTGGTGGTGGTGGTAGTGGATGTATACTCCCTGCCGGATGGGGGTAGTAGTGGATGTATACTCCCTGCAGGATGGTGGTGGTAGTAGTGGATGTATACTCCCTGCAGGATGGTGGTAGTAGTGGATGTATACTCCCTGCAGGATGGTGGTAGTAGTGGATGTATACTCCCTGCAGGATGGTGGTGGTAGTAGTGGATTTATATTCCCTGCAGGATGGTGGTGGTAGTAGTGGATTTATACTCCCTGCAGGATGGTGGTGGTGGTAGTGGATGTATTCTCCCTGCAGGATGGTGGTGGTGGTAGTGATGTATACTCCCTGCAGGATGGTGGTAGTAGTGGATGTATACTCCCTGCAGGATGGTGGTGGTAGTGGATGTATACTCCCTGCAGGATGGTGGTAGTAGTGGATGTATACTCCCTGCAGGATGGGGGTAGTAGTGGATGTATACTCCCTGCAGGATGGGGGTAGTAGTGGATGTATACTCCCTGCAGGATGGGGGTAGTAGTGGATGTATACTCCCTGCAGGATGGTGGTGGTAGTGGATGTATACTCCCTGCAGGATGGTGGTAGTAGTGGATGTATACTCCCTGCAGGATGGGGGTAGTAGTGGATGTATACTCCCTGCAGGATGGTGGTGGTAGTAGTGGATGTATACTCCCTGCAGGATGGTGGTGGTAGTAGTGGATGTATACTCCCTGCAGGATGGGGGTAGTAGTGGATGTATACTCCCTGCAGGATGGGGGTAGTAGTGGATGTATACTCCCTGCAGGATGGTGGTGGTAGTGGATGTATTCTCCCTGCAGGATGGGGGTAGTAGTGGATGTATACTCCCTGCAAGATGGGGGTAGTAGTGGATGTATACTCCCTGCAGGATGGGGGTAGTAGTGGATGTATACTCCCTGCAGGATGGGGGTAGTAGTGGATGTGTATACTCCCTGCAGGATGGGGGTAGTAGTGGATGTATACTCCCTGCAGGATGGTGGTGGTAGTGGATGTATTCTCCCTGCAGGATGGGGGTAGTAGTGGATGTATACTCCCTGCAAGATGGGGGTAGTAGTGGATGTATACTCCCTGCAGGATGGGGGTAGTAGTGGATGTATACTCCCTGCAGGATGGGGGTAGTAGTGGATGTATACTCCCTGCAGGATGGTGGTGGTAGTGGATGTATACTCCCTGCAGGATGGGGGTAGTAGTGGATGTATACTCACTGCAGGATGGGGGTAGTAGTGGATGTATACTCCCTGCAGGATGGTGGTGGTAGTGGATGTATACTCCCTGCAGGATGGGGGTAGTAGTGGATGTATACTCCCTGCAGGATGGGGGTAGTAGTGGATGTATACTCCCTGCAGGATGGGGGTAGTAGTGGATGTATACTCCCTGCAGGATGGGGGTAGTAGTGGATGTATACTCCCTGCAGGATGGTGGTGGTAGTGGATTTATACTCCCTGCAGGATGGGGGTAGTAGTGGATGTATACTCACTGCAGGATGGGGGTAGTAGTGGATGTATACTCCCTGCAGGATGGTGGTGGTAGTGGATGTATACTCCCTGCAGGATGGGGGTAGTAGTGGATGGTGACCTGTGTGATTAGTGAAGGTCGGACCCCCATGATGAGTGGAATGACGGGGCAGCAGTATTCATACTATCGCCCATTGTCCCCCTGTGAGACCCTCTGTCTCTCCCTCCTGGGAGTCGTCTCGGTGGCAGTTTTGGGAATATCACTGAGCATTGTCCTCGCCGTCTTCTGCTTTATTAAACCTTGTTAATTGGTGTTGCGGGGAGGACAGCGGCGGCGGCCGCGCTGACATGTAGCGGCTTGTACTGGAGACAGCGGCGCGCTCCACCAAATTATCATCTCCTCCGCTGCCTCAGAGGTTAATAATAAATCAGACACCGGGGCGGGGGATAATCAACAGGGCGCTGCGCTCAGCACATACACATGCCACTTGGACAGGGGTGGGGTTTTTTGTGTATTAGAAATTTTTTAGTTTTTTTTTTTTATATTTATTTTGACACCTTCAGTGGAACTAATTATTGTGTCGTGGCTTCTGTCGGGCTTTGTCTTGTTTTTAGCCAAATCCGAAGAAATTCCTTCACTTACTCCATGTTTTCTCTTGCTGGGATGAAGCCGTGCACACAGTCAATCATTAAGGAGGGTCCTCAAGTCCGCCAGAGGATGGGTAGCTGACAGGGAAGGTCCTGAAGTCGGCCACACTGGAGCAAGAACTGAAGGTAGAGGGGCCTCCTTAGGACCCACAAAGCAAGGACTGCTTACACTTCATGGTCCTCAACTATAGAGAGTAACTACTGCTGAGGGTGGTCCTCAAATCCACCAGAGCAGGACTCTACTATAAGTATCCATCAAAGCCAAAGCTGCTTGTGCAAGGTGGTCCTCAAGTCTGTCTTGAGAAGGTCCTCTAGTCTGCCAGAGCAAGAGTTCGGCTACATTCACACTGTCGTAATGGGGATGTATATATACGGCCGATATATGATCCCCATAGACCGCAGTGGGCACGCGGCGCCCTACGGGAGCGGTACGGTGCAGCACACTGCGGCACGGTGCCGCTCTGTATCCGGGAAAAAGATAGGACATCTATCTTTCCCCGTATTACGGCGCTGTGCGCCATACATCCCTATGGAGAGGGGTGAGCCCCCGCGCGCTGACGTATGCCCGCCGTGCTACGGTACGGCGGCCAGCGGCAGTGTGAATTATAGCCTTAGAGGAGATCTTCAATCTGCTTGAGAAAGATCAAATCAGAGGGGGGTCCTTAGGTCCCCTAGAGCAAGAACTGCTTACAGTCCGTAGCAATTTCTGCTCTCAGGGGTTGGTCCTCAAGTGCCGCAAGCAGGACTCCACTCTATTGGAAGGTCCTCCGATCAGTCATGGTCAGGGGATACATTTGGTACAGTGTGTGAAGAGTCCATAGACAAGCCGGGGGTCTCGGCGTGCCCACGTGATGATGCACCTGATGCACCCTTGTCGGATCCCCCCATGGAGCACCCGGGTAACGTGGCGGCACGTTTAGTGATGAGATGATTTAGTGGCGCTGTCGTGGTGCCAGCGCTGCCTCCTCTCTGCACATTGCAGGGGTGTATGAAGTGAACAGCATGTCTCCTGCGCCTTGTGTGGGATTCATTGCTATTTAAATCTCTCTGTGAAGCGGCGCGGCATCGCACCAGCACTGGATGAGATCCAGGAGGAGAGGGGTCAGGCTCAATCTCGCTGTCACCATCTGTCCAGACGTTAATCACGTTTCGGGTGTTGAGAAACGCGCCGTCGCTCTGTGGTTACTTCTGGGGGGGTCTGTAAGATGGAGCAACAAGGTTCCTGGGAGAGAGCCCCTACCTGGAGTCTTCTAGCAGCCAGACAATAGAGGGAACTGTGGCCAGAGCTCCCATGCTGGATTATGTGTCCATGAGAGTATTACTACTCAGGGTTTGTTTGTAGTCTGTTACCATGGAGACATATAATGTTGTACAGGCGCTATAATATGGTAAGCGCTGACCTACCTTTACTTATTACACCGTATTCACTTTCTACCTACCTCGCCCAACACTGTCCTCCCAGAGTGCCCGGCACCTAAGCCCCGCCCATGAGGAACCTTCCGAGCGGTTCAGAAGCCTAGGGCTGGTCATTATATCCGCTAATTGGGGGATTGATATTGGGGTGTCCAGTGCTACATGGGGCACTGCAGATGTTTGGGCTTATGTTGGCGTCCTGGTGCGGCTTGCAGCTTGAGCTGTGTGCGGGGCACTTCTCCCCCTCCCCCCCTTAGCTTTGCTTCCTTGCCATTTCTTTCGCGGGGCGGCCTCATTACATTCTGCAGAGTCCGGCCGGGGTCCAGCGCTGGAGATGTGTATTGATTGTGGTTTGGCTGCAGCCGGATACCTGATGTCTCTATTAGCATATAGTTAGTGATGACCTTTGTTCTCCTGCAAAGCGACAACAATTTTTTTTTTTTCTTGGGTTTTTTTTGCTGAGCAGGCGGCTGGCGGTGGTGGCTGCGGGACTGCGGTGATGGACCTGTCACTCACAGCGCCAAAAAGTGAGGATGGCCGCAATCCCGAGTCACAACAGACAAGCGTCCTGTCCGCTCCTGGCACCTAAAGGAGAACTCCACTGCCCCATCTCATGTGCCGGAGCTTAGATTGATATTTTGCCTTTTCTTACGTTTCTTCCAGGTACATTGATGACGTCATCACTCGGATTGACCGCATGTTCCCGGAGATGACCATCCATTTATCAAGACCCAACGGGACGTCCGCCATGTTGCTGGTATGTTGGGCCTTCTGTATATCTCTCTCACTGTACATATTCCCATTGCAGAGGCTCAGCCCCTGTTCAGACATATAATATACGCATGTGTAATACTACACCTCCAACCAGTAGTGCTCAGTTATGCATCACATGACGGACCCCCCCAAAGAGATCCAGGACAGCACACAATACACAATAGAAGCATAAATTTATTGAATGACAGATCTGAAACCATATCCAATAGTGGAACAACACCCAGAAAATCCAGGGCCTGCATAAGGTCACAGTGTATACTAAGAAAGTATATGTGGAGACTCACAAAGGACGCTTTTCAAGGGTTCCCTTAACAAAGCCTACTACATGAAGCATGTGTCCCTTGGTGTGTGCCCATGCGCCTGCCCTCCTGTGCCCATGCGCTTGCATGCTGCCCTCCTGTGCCCATGCGCTTGCATGCTGCCCATGCGCTTGCATGCTGCCCTCCTGTGCCCATGCGCTTGCATGCTGCCCATGCGCTTGCATGCTGCCCTCCTGTGCCCTTGCATGCTGCCCTCCTGTGCCCATGCCCTTGCATGCTGCCCTCCTGCGCCCATGCGCTTGCATGCTGCCCTCCTGTGCCCATGCGCTTGCATGCTGCCCTCCTGTGCCCATGCGCTTGCATGCTGCCCTCCTGTGCCCATGCGCTTGCATGCTGCCCTCCTGTGCCCATGCGCTTGCATGCTGCCCTCCTGTGCCCATGCCCTTGCATGCTGCCCTCCTGTGCCCATGCGCTTGCATGCTGCCCTCCTGCTCTGCCCTGTTTGATGCCTGCGGATATATACTAAGGGATGTGGATATCGGATTCCATGTGGTAGGATTGAGTCTCCACATATACCGTATTATACATTGTGACCTTTTGTGGGCTCTGGATTTTCTGTGTGGTGTTCCTCTTATTATGTGGTTTTATTAACAATGTAACTTGTGTGCTATTTAGTGTTGAAACTCTTGAGTGAATTGTATTGGGTTATATTTGTCTGTTTCACACACTTCCATCATCACCCAACTTTCCCAGACTCAGATAAAACCATACACAGGGTGCGTTACAGTGTGACAGCGGAGGGCGACTCAAGGACCTTGGTTTGCAGGAAGGGATTATAAGTGGCTGCCTTGTCACCCTGTGGGTGCCCCACATCCCGTGGTCATGCTGTGTAGCATGCGGACGCTCTCGGGCCGTGGTGCGGTAATGGATCGGTCGCCTCGGCCATTAGCTCATGGACAGCGGGATCTCGGCACTTGTGTCTCCCTGCGGAGCCTCTCCGGGCTGAAGTGGCTCTTGTCGCATCCTTATCCCTGGCGACCGCTTACTCAGGTGTGACAGAAGCTCAGCGACCCACACAAAGACACGGGCCTGCGCTTTACTGTAGGGACACTTAACCCTTTACCGCTGTAACTTCACTCCCATATCGTGAGAAGCAATGTCTTCCAGTTCTTGCTGTCAGTGAATTGAAAACAATCTTCTCAGTCACAAATGAGATTTTGCTACAGTGTGTCAGATGATAAACCAATCTAAAGTATTGAAAGGGATATTCCATGATACGATGGGGGGACCAGCGGGCAGGACCTCACAGGCTGCGGGACCCGAGCTGACACTGGAGCCTCACTCAGCAGCTGATTGGTGGTGGTGGTCCCAGATGTCAGGCCCCCCACCAATCTGATACTGAAGAATATGATCTGCCGGAAAACCCCTTTAAATCATATCTACAGCTTCTGCATGTGAACAGGAATGTTCCTATTTACTGACAGCAATCAGTGATCTTGATAATGAGGATAAATTTGAAGTGGAATAGAAATCGGCAGTCATTGTATGTGGAGCCCCCACTGACATGTGGGGGTCCACGGCGCAGGCGATATCCAGGGTGCAGGTTGGTGCCGATCTCCTTCTGTCTCGGGGGAAGAGTACGGAATCTCTTGTGTTTCTGGGCCTCTAATTAAAAGGTAAAGTGAACACCTGCTGGTGGCGGCCAAATGGCATCTGCAGACAACGGAGGGAGGCGATAGGCTGGCGCTAATGAAGAAGCACAATACATTCAGTGTCTCCTCCAATTAGCGTCAAAACACCCCCCAAAAAAGTCCTCCCGCTGCTCATCAGAACGGCACGTATCGGCGGCAGGGGGAGCGCTCCGCATTGACGCTAGACGCCTCCCCTGCGGACACTGCACACACGCATGAGCTATTGTACTCCAGTCACTCCTAAAGCTGCAGTGCCAAGGACCCTGTGTGGCAGTAATATACGGGTACTTCAGCTGTGTTATGGCTTTTGCTTTGCCTCCGACAACGCACAATGTCCATGTCGATCATAGCGTTAATTTCTGTCCCCTGTCTATATCGTGGTCCTGTCTCCCCGTATACCTGAGCGCGGTGGCGGCTGTGTGACGGATGGCGCAGCGGCTGCCATTCTTCATCTGACACCCCGCCGCGCGTCTCCCCAATCTATTACCTTGATGGATTGTAATCCTGTGCAATTTATAAACAAATTGAGAAGCCGCAGATTTACATCTCCCGATGACGCGTCTGCTGATTGCCTTCCCTCATTCCTAGACTTGCCATACTCTGCTGGAGCAGGGCGTCTGCTGGGGGTAGTAGTAGTAGCTTCTGCATTCCCTCCAGATTTTGCTCCGCAGACCTGTAGGGTGCAATTCTTTGTGTAAAAGGGATTCCAGAACCAGTAAGTTGTTAAACCGCCTTTGGTCTCCTTACCATGGACAGCGCCATACATAGTATAGTGGATGTACTTGGCATTGCAGCTTGGCTCTGTTCACTTGAACTGCACACATGACACATAATGGATGGACGTGACTGGTGATCAGATTTTAAAGGGTCTGCTGTTTTACGTCCCCATCTGCCCCTGTTTATAATAGTCGCCTACCCCACATATATACGGAGCCGTGACTCCTGTGAGCAATAGAGGATTGTTATGCACCAGTTCCTGTGAAAGGTTAGAACTCTGCTCGTTTCCTAACTTCTGCTATTCCTCCTTATCCTATTGATTTTCCCAATTAACCCTCCCTGTGCCTGACCCTTGCTTGCCCCCAGATGTCCCTCAACCCTAGACCGGCCATCACATACACCAGGACTGCTTGAGATCCGGTGGCCTCCCAGAATTCCACAAGGAAGGTCACTTACACCCTGAGGAATGGTCCATGGCCGCACTGGTTAGATGATTGATGTCCATAACCGGATGCTAGAATTTGTTCACTTTATATCAGTTATTTGGTATTTTATTCTCCAGTCACATCCAAAGCAGCTGCATTTGTTCTATACGGACATCTGTGCTCCCACCATACACATCACATTGTACTCTGTCGCACCCCAAGCTGCATCCAGACTGAGGGCCCAGAGAAGTTGGGAGAGATGTTCTCCTCTGTCCTCCTGCCAGCTCCATCCATTACCTCCTGACAAGGGGCAGCACGTCCTCGTTTTCTCTGATTAATCTCCGCATGATAATTACTGCGCCGGTCCGCACTTCACCGGGAAGAAAAATCTCTGCTTCCACCATTCATCTGTAAAACCCGGAGAGTAACCGCGCAGTGTGTCAGGGGAGTTCTGCTCCGGAGGGAACACAAAGCTTCAGTAACAAAGTAGAAGTTTTGTCCATTATGTAATTTCCAGTCGTATAGTCTGGCGTCTGATTGGGTCTAAACGCACATGAAAGCGCGTCCTAAGGCGGCGTCACTGCGGAAAGTGTTGTGCTTAAGCGATGTGGGAACACGGGGCCATGTGCGGGTGAGCGGGGGCCGGGGGGCTCCTCACAATCGGGGCATTTCATGGGTTATTTTAGATTTTAGTGCAATTCTAATTACATATTCTAACAGTTAATTATCTGATATTTCTAGAGTCAACAGTTACATAATGAAAGGGGGAGAACTTCCGCCAGGATTCGTGGCTTCTGGTGTTCAAATCCTGGGTGACCTATGACCTCCGGGGGCTCATTACCATCCCCCTCCTTACCCAAACCTTCTTCTTACCCCTAAACTTTTATCTTTTATCCTGGCTCCTGCGTCTCCCGTCTGTCTAATTCCCTGGCATAACCCGGACATGTTCCCGGGGGGCGGATTGTCACCCTCTGTCCCCTGGACCGGCTCTTGTATGACCTGATTTACACTAGGGAGACACAGACCGAGACCCTCCTTAATCCCCGTCTCCCGGGGGAGTCGTCGCACTCATCATGTCCACCCTGGAACAAAAGGATTAAGCCGAGGAGCCATAAATTATCAGAGAACCAGGTCTCTTAAATTATCTATGAGCGCAGACAGGACATTGCAGAACATTGAGCGAGACGAGAGCCTCTGAAATATGGCTCATCTCAGCGCTGCCACCCGGCACCTAAACATGAGGTGTCGCCCCGTGTACCGCTTGTTAATCTCACGCCTCCCACTTCTATAAATTGAGATGTTCCTCCTATTATCTGGGCTGCAGGTGCCCGATCTGGAGGAACCATCAGGTCTCCGAGCCTCCGGCCCACGCTCCGAGCCTCGGGTCTGCACTGCATTGTATGGTATCGCAGATCCACGTCCTGGTGGTTACCGCTCATTACCAGACAGCTGCCTCACAGTTTTGGGGTAGTCGGGGTTAAATAAATCTGCTCCATTCACTTGCTGCGCTGCGTGCTGTAGTAATGAATGGAGGAGCGTAGACGGGCGCACGCTAAATAATTCATGGCTCACGTCTCATTACCTCACTGTTATGCATCGCTGAGCACCCAACATATTGCTCAAAGGGATCCCGAAAAGTGGTCATCTGCCCCGAGCCGCCCCTCAGGACCCTGCCGCTCCCCTCCTATGGGATTCGGGATTGTTGTTGTAGGGTTTGTAAAGATCTGCAAAATCCCAGGGTCACATAAGATACAGGACAATGGTATATACTCTACCCGGGCATATATACTACAGGCCAATGGTATATACTCTGCCCGGGCATATATACTACAGGCCAATGGTATATACACTACAGGCCAATGGTATATACTCTGCCCGGGCATATATACTACAGGCCAATGGTATATACACTACAGGCCAATGGTATATACTCTGCCCGGGCATATATACTACAGGCCAATGGTATATACTCTGCCCGGGCATATATACTACAGGACAATGGTATATGCACTACAGGCCAATGGTATATACACTACAGGACCATGGTATATACTCTGCCCGGGCATATATACTACAGGACAATGGTATATACTCTGCCCGGGCATATATACTACAGGACAATGGTATATACTCTGCCCGGGCATATACACTACAGGACAATGGTATATACTCTACCCGGGCATATATACTACAGGCCAATGGTATATACTCTGCCCGGGCATATATACTACAGGCCAATGGTATATACTCTGCCCGGGCATATATACTACAGGCCAATGGTATATACTCTGCCCGGGCATATATACTACAGGCCAATGGTATATACTCTGCCCGGGCATATATACTACAGGCCAATGGTATATACTCTGCCCGGGCATATATACTACAGGACAATGGTATGTACACTACAGGACAATGGTATATACACTACAGGCCAAAGGTATATACACTACAGGACAATGGTATATACTCTGCCCGGGCATATATACTACAGGCCAATGGTATATACTCTGCCCGGGCATATATACTACAGGACAATGGTATGTACACTACAGGACAATGGTATATACACTACAGGCCAAAGGTATATACACTACAGGCCAATGGTATATACTCTGCCCGGGCATATATACTACAGGGCAATGGTATGTACACTACAGGACAATGGTATATACACTACAGGCCCAAGGTATATACACTACAGGACAATGGTATATACTCTGCCCGGGCATATATACTACAGGCCAATGGTATATACTCTGCCCGGGCATATATACTACAGGCCAATGGTATATACTCTGCCCGGGCATATACACTACAGGACAATGGTATGTACACTACAGGACAATGGTATATACTCTGCCCGGGCATATATACTACAGGACAATGGTATATACTCTGCCCGGGCATATATACTACAGGACAATGGTATATACACTACAGGCCAAAGGTATGTACACTACAGGACAATGGTATGTACTCTGCCCGGGCATATATACTACAGGCCAATGGTATATACTCTGCCCGGGCATATATACTACAGGCCAATGGTATATACTCTGCCCGGGCATATATACTACAGGCCAATGGTATATACTCTGCCCGGGCATATATACTACAGGCCAATGGTATATACTCTGCCCGGGCATATATACTACAGGCCAATGGTATATACTCTGCCCGGGCATATATACTACAGGACAATGGTATGTACACTACAGGACAATGGTATATACACTACAGGCCAAAGGTATATACACTACAGGACAATGGTATATACTCTGCCCGGGCATATATACTACAGGCCAATGGTATATACTCTGCCCGGGCATATATACTACAGGACAATGGTATGTACACTACAGGACAATGGTATATACACTACAGGCCAAAGGTATATACACTACAGGCCAATGGTATATACTCTGCCCGGGCATATATACTACAGGGCAATGGTATGTACACTACAGGACAATGGTATATACACTACAGGCCAAAGGTATATACACTACAGGACAATGGTATATACTCTGCCCGGGCATATATACTACAGGCCAATGGTATATACTCTGCCCGGGCATATATACTACAGGCCAATGGTATATACTCTGCCCGGGCATATATACTACAGGACAATGGTATGTACACTACCGGACAATGGTATATACTCTGCCCGGGCATATATACTACAGGACAATGGTATATACTCTGCCCGGGCATATATACTACAGGACAATGGTATATACACTACAGGCCAAAGGTATGTACACTACAGGACAATGGTATGTACTCTGCCCGGGCATATATACTACAGGGCAATGGTATATACTCTGCCCGGGCATATATACTACAGGGCAATGGTATATACTCTGCCCGGGCATATACACTACAGGACAATGGTATGTACTCTGCCCGGGCATATATACTACAGGGCAATGGTATATACTCTGCCCGGGCATATATACTACAGGGCAATGGTATATACTCTGCCCTGGCATATATACTACAGGGCAATGGTATATACACTACAGGACCATGGTATATACTCTGCCCGGGCATATATACTACAGGGCAATGGTATATACTCTGCCCGGGCATATATACTACAGGGCAATGGTATATACTCTGCCCTGGCATATATACTACAGGGCAATGGTATATACACTACAGGCCAATGGTATATACTCTGCCCGGGCATATATACTACAGGACAATGGTATATACACTACAGGCCAAAGGTATATACACTACAGGACAATGGTATATACTCTGCCCGGGCATATATACTACAGGGCAATGGTATATACTCTGCCCGGGCATATATACTACAGGGCAATGGTATATACTCTGCCCGGGCATATATACTACAGGGCAATGGTATATACTGTGCCCGGGCATATATACTACAGGGCAATGGTATATACTGTGCCCGGGCATATATACTACAGGGCAATGGTATATACACTACAGGCCAAAGGTATATACACTACAGGACCATGGTATATACTCTGCCCGGGCATATATACTACAGGACAATGGTATATACTCTGCCCGGGCATATATACTACAGGACAATGGTATATACTCTGCCCGGGCATATATACTACAGGGCAATGGTATATACTCTGCCCGGGCATATATACTACAGGACAATGGTATATACACTACAGGCCAAAGGTATATACACTACAGGACCATGGTATATACTCTGCCCGGGCATATATACTACAGGACAATGGTATATACTCTGCCCGGGCATATATACTACAGGACAATGGTATATACTCTGCCCGGGCATATATACTACAGGGCAATGGTATATACTCTGCCCGGGCATATATACTACAGGGCAATGGTATATACACTACAGGCCAAAGGTATGTACACTGCCCGGGCATATACACTACAGGACAATGGTATATACTCTGCCCGGGCATATATACTACAGGACAATGGTATATACACTACAGGACAATGGTATATACTCTGCCCGGGCATATATACTACAGGACAATGGTATATACTCTGCCCGGGCATATATACTACAGGACAATGGTATATACTCTGCCCGGGCATATATACTACAGGGCAATGGTATATACGCTGCCCAGGCATATATACTACAGGGCAATGGTATATACTCTGCCCGGGCATATATACTACAGGGCAATGGTATATACTCTGCCCGGGCATATATACTACAGGGCAATGGTATATACACTACAGGGCAATGGTATATACACTACAGGGCAATGGTATATACTCTGCCCGGGCATATATACTACAGCCCAATGGTATATACACTACAGGCCAATGGTATATACACTACAGGCCAATGGTATATACGCACTACAGGCCAATGGTATATACACACTACAGGCCAATGGTATATACACACTACAGGCCAATGGTATATACACACTACAGGCCAATGGTATATACACACTACAGGACAATGGTATATACACACTACAGGACAATGGTATATATACACTACAGGACAATGGTATATACACACTACAGGACAATGGTATATACACACTACAGGACAATGGTATATACACACTACAGGACAATGGTATATACACACTACAGGACAATGGTATATACACACTACAGGACAATGGTATATACACACTACAGGACAATGGTATATACACACTACAGGACAATGGTATATACACACTACAGGACAATGGTATATACACACTACAGGACAATGGTATATACACACTACTGGCCAATGGTATATACACACTACTGGCCAATGGTATATACACACTACAGGACAATGTTATATACACACTACAGGACAACGGTATTTATACTACAGGCCAATGGTATATACCCTGCTCATAGACTGTGATTGATCCTGGAGCTGTCAGTTCTTATGAGGACCCATGTCAGGCCAAGGACAGACACTTCTACACATGGAACGATTTATTAGGCTTCTGAGGGGCACAGTAGTCCATCATCCTACAGGGCGGTGATGAGACCACCTGAGCGCCGAGGAGGAGGCGGTGGTCCGAGTCTCCAGGATCTCTGAATGTAGAGCCGTCTATCATCTGATTCCTCCTGATACTGACCAGTGTCTGCCGGCTGTACTGCGCTCTATCCCATGGAGTTCTGCATAGGACTAGTGCCACCTGCTGGTCATACATCACCACACACGGCCTGAGTATATTACTATACTATATATAGATAGATACGTTACAGATGTGATATAACACTGATCCCCAGGTTACGTACATGAGGTCTGTGGGTTTGTTCTTAAGTTGAATTTGTATATAAGTTGGAGCCGTATACTTTATAATTGTAACCGCAGCCAATTTTTATTTTGGTCTCTGTGACAATTGGATTTTAAAAATGTAGGGTTGTTATAAGAACCAGGAGTAATAATAAACTTTAATTGCAGACGCCTGATAACTGTTATATCTGTTTACTAAAGCCTAGGGATAAAGTACTGTAAATTACCATCATCCAGAGGTCCGTTTGTAACTAGGGGTCGTCTGTAAGTCGGGTGTTCTTAAGTAGGGGACCGCCTGTATTAAGAAACACTGGGTTAACAATACTGTAGTCAGGACACACAGGACATAGCAGCTCGCTGTGTATGGGGGGTGTAGTCACAGAGGGGTCAGAGCGCCCATGCTGACCCCTGACCACTGCTGGCTATGATAGAAAGGTGTCAGGACACACAGGAGATGGCAGCTCGCTGTGTATGGGGGGTGTAGTCACAGAGGGGTCAGAGCGCCCATGCTGACCCCTGACCACTGCTGGCTATGATAGAAAGGTGTCAGGACACACAGGAGATGGCAGCTCGCTGTGTATGGGGGGTGTAGTCACAGAGGGGTCAGAGCGCCCATGCTGACCCCTGACCACTGCTGGCTATGATAGAAAGGTGTCAGGACACACAGGACATGGCAGCTCGCTGTGTATGGGGGTGTAGTCACACAGGGGTCAGAGCGCCCATGCTGACCCCTGACCACTGCTGGCTATGATAGAAAGGTGTCAGGACACACAGGACATGGCAGCTTGCTGTGTATGGGGGGTGTAGTCACAGAGGGGTCAGAGCACCCATGCTGACCCCTGACCACTGCTGGCTATGATAGAAAGGTGTCAGGACACACAGGACATGGCAGCTCGCTGTGTATGGGGGGTGTAGTCACAGAGGGGTCAGAGCCCCCATGCTGACCCCTGACCACTGCTGGCTATGATAGAAAGGTGTCAGGACACAGGACATGGCAGCTCGCTGTGTATGGGGGATGTAGTCACAGAGGGGTCAGAGCACCCATGCTGACCCCTGACCACTGCTGGCTATGATAGAAAGGTGTCAGGACACACAGGACATGGCAGCTCGCTGTGTATGGGGGGTGTAGTCACAGAGAGGTCAGAGCACCCATGCTGACCCCTGACCACTGCTGGCTATGATAGAAAGGTGTCAGGACACACAGGACATGGCAGCTCGCTGTGTATGGGGGGTGTAGTCACAGAGAGGTCAGAGCACCCATGCTGACCCCTGACCACTGCTGACTATGATAGAAAGGTGTCAGGACACACAGTACATGGCAGCTCGCTGTGTATGGGGGTGTAGTCACAGAGGGGTCAGAGCGTCCATACTGACCCCTGACCACTGCTGGCTATGATAGAAAGGTGTCAGGACACACAGGACATGGCAGCTCGCTGTGTATGGGTGGTGTAGTCACAGAGGGGTCAGAGCGCCCATGCTGACCCCTGACCACTGCTGGCTATGATAGAAAGGTGATAGAAGGGGACAGTACAAGCATTTCGTGCCGTGATCCCCCTCCCTCGCCCGCTGCCACCCCGCTAATGTCTCCTAATGAGCGTCACACTGAGGTGTGACTTGTAGCACATGTAATTAGGAGTCCACGTTGCGGGGGTCCTGCTGTCACTCGGTGTGAGATCACAGCCGCCGCGCTCCTGTTACTTCTCCGCACATGCTCGCCACCAGCCAGAGTCATAGGAAATGTCACATGGATGTCATCCTGTAGTGGAATGTGTCCGTCTAGATCCCTATGGATGGTGGGGATGCAGCAGGGGGCTGCATCGCACCGGGGTCACACCATCTTTGTCTGGGGATAAGTTTGCTACAATGTGTCAGGGCAGGATACAGATGTTTGGAGGTCTCATGTCTGCAGCTGTAGGGCAGGAGTTGGATAGTACAATGGGGTCACTGACAGTAAGCAGAGATCTTAAACATATTATAGATTGAAATTGTGACAAAGTTTTTTATAAACTTGCTGCACTTTTTATTCTGGTTTCAAAGCAGTTGTCATATTAGAGAAGATATAGCATGGAGAGACATCCACATTAATGTCTGATCCTCACACTGTTGTGCTCTGTGCTTCTGCGTTAAGCTACACCAAAGTCTCTCCCTTGTGTCCCACACGGAACACAGAACAAAGCAGTGTTAGGTCTGATTCTCTCCAGGGACAATACATAACACTGGATGCAGAGAGCACAGAGCACAACAGTGTGAGGTCTGATTACACCTCTCTCCAGGGACCATACATAACACTGGCTGCAGAGAGCACAGAGCACAGCAGTGTGAGGTCTGATTACACATCTCTCCAGCGACAATACTTTACACTGGCTGCAGAGAGCACAGAGCACAGCAGTGTGAGGTCTGATTACACATCTCTCCAGGGATAATACATGACACTGGCTGCAGAGAGCACAGAGCACAGCAGTGTGAGGTCTGATTACACATCTCTCCAGGGACAATACATAACACTGGCTGCAGAGAGCACAGAGCACAGCAGTGTGAGGTCTGATTACACATCTCTCCAGGGACAGTACATAACACTGGCTGCAGAGAGCACAGAGCACAGCAGTGTGAGGTCTGATTACACATCTCTCCAGGGACAATACATAACACTGGCTGCAGAGAGCACAGAGCACAGCAGTGTGAGGTCTGATGACACGTCTCCAGGGATGGTACATAACACTGGCTGCAGAGAGCACAGAGCACAGCAGTGTGAGGTCTGATTACACATCTCCCCAGGGACAATATATAACACTGGCTGCAGAGAGCACAGAGCACAGCAGTGTGAGGTCAGATTACACATCTCTCCAGGGACAATATATAACACTGGCTGCAGAGAGCACAGAGCACAGCAGTGTGATGTCCGATTACACATCTCTCCAGGGACAATACATAACACTGGCTGCAGAGAGCACAGAGCACAGCAGTGTGAGGTCAGATTACACATCTCTCCAGGGACAATACATAACACTGGCTGAAGTATGCACAGAGCACAGCAGTGTGAGGTCAGATTACACATCTCTCCAGGGATAATACGTAGCACTGGCTGCAGTCAGCAGTTTTGCACTTCCCATCTTCATGCAGTTAGACATGCGTCAGATTTTGATCCTCTGTACAGGAGGCGCAGCTTGTAACCTTGTCTGTGTTGTGCTGGGGCAGCCGCTCGGCCATCTGCGCGGTGCACACGGCCGTATCGCGGCTCATTAGGTGAGAGCGCCGCTATGTTGTAACCTTTAGGTAACCTTATGGAAGAGTGAAGGGATAATTGCTGTCAGTGATGTTTACCCAGCAGAATCGCCCTCGCCAGCCTGTGCCCCGAGCCCGCTGCCCGTGTTGACTTTGCTCTCAAAACATGCACTCTTGCAATTAAGTAAGATTAATGAAAGGTAAATGCCAGGCCCCCCCCGAACCCATCCCGACACCCAAACTCATTACAGGCCCTGTTTACTTTAGTGGCTAATGGCTTAATTGTAACCTATCCTGCTATTTACAAACAAGCCTCGTCACACATGCCTGCAGGAGAGCTGCGTACCCAACACGAGGGCATCCATGCCGGCTCTGCTGTGCATGGAGCGCAGCCCAAACCTCTGATCCACCAATCCTGTGCGCTGCAGGTTCTTATTCATCTCTACAGGGGGCAGTATTATAGTAGTTATATTCTTGTACATAGGGGGCAGTATTATAGTAGTTATATTCTTGTACATAGGGGCCAGTATTATAGTAGTTATATTCCTGTACATAGGGGGCAGTATTATAGTAGTTATATTCCTGTACATAGGGGGCAGTATTATAGTAGTTATATTCTTGTACATAGGGGGCAGTATTATAGTAGTTATATTCCTGTACATAGGGGGCGGTATTATAGTAGTTATATTCCTGTACATAGGGGGCAGTATTATAGTAGTTATATTCCTGTACATAGGGGGCGGTATTATAGTAGTTATATTCCTGTACATAGGGGGCAGTATTATAGTAGTTATATTCCTGTACATAGGGGGCAGTATTATAGTAGTTATATCCCTGTACATAGGGGGCAGTATTATAGTAGTTATATTCCTGTACATAGGGGGCAGTATTATAGTAGTTATATTCTTGTACATAGGGGGCAGTATTATAGTAGTTATATTCTTGTACATAGGGGCAGTATTATAGTAGTTATATCCCTGTACATAGGGGGCAGTATTATAGTAGTTATATTCTTGTACATAGGGGGCAGTATTATAGTAGTTATATCCCTGTACATAGGGGGCGGTATTATAGTAGTTATATTCTTGTACATAGGGGGCAGTATTATAGTAGTTATATTCTTGTACATAGGGGGCAGTATTATAGTAGTTATATTCTTGTACATAGGGGGCAGTATTATAGTAGTTATATTCCTGTACATAGGGGGCGGTATTATAGTAGTTATATTCCTGTACATAGGGGGCAGTATTATAGTAGTTATATTCCTGTACATAGGGGGCGGTATTATAGTAGGGATGGGACAGGTGGCGCTGCACAGGTCACAGGGGTCTCACCCCTTATTCCGGGACACAGGGAAACCATTGCCCACCGGGGGCCAAGTATTCCGTAATCTTTCTGTACAGCTCTAATAGTGGGTGCTCTCTCCTGCCCCATCTGTTGTGGACGGGGCCGACTCTCAGGGTGACAAAAGAGGGAGGATTGCAGAGGGCACCCTGTGCAGGGAGTAACCTCCGCGCTGGGGGGCACCCTGTGCAGGGAGTAACCTCCCCGCTGGAGGGCACCCTGTGCAGGGAGTAACCTCCCCGCTGGAGGGCACCCTGTGCAGGGAGTAACCTCCACGCTGGGGGGCACCCTGTGCAGGGAGTAACCTCCCCGCTGGAGGGCACCCTGTGCAGGGAGTAACCTCCCCGCTGGAGGGCACCCTGTGCAGGGAGTAACCTCCCCGCTGGGGGGCACCCTGTGCAGGGGATAACCTCCACGCTGGGGGGCACCCTGTGCAGGGGATAACCTCCCCGCTGGGGGGCACCCTGTGCAGGGGATAACCTCCCCGCTGGGGGGCACCCTGTGCAGGGGATAACCTCCCCGCTGGGGGGCACCCTGTGCAGGGGATAACCTCCCCGCTGGGGGGCACCCTGTGCAGGGGATAACCTCCCCTGCAGGAATGGCGCGGCATACATTTTCATTCATATTAATTGAATTTTAAAGTAACCTTGCTCACGTATTGATTTGAATCAAAATTTTCCACATCAAGGTCGCGCTGGCTCACGTCCTACAGGCGAAATATTAAAAAGCCTCGGCCTCCTGACCGGCTATCGACAGAACACGTGGAAGACGTGGCAGTGAAAGTTTCTCCTCTGAGCGGGGGCTTCACCCTTAGTGCGGCTCAGGAAGAATCCAGTGTTTATTAGACACTTGATTCTGAAATACTACAACTCATGAATGATGGAGGTTGTAGTTTCACATTTATTATTAGGCTACGGATTTAATTTCAGATGAAGAATTTAGTTTTATGAAGGGGGAGATAATAGGAGGGTTTGGGGGTTATTTATTAATAATGGATTTGCTCCAAGGGAATCTGTCTATTATTTTGGCTTCTTCAAGTGCTCTGTTTTATGTCCTCACACTGCTGTGCTCTGTGCTCTCTGCAGCTAGTGTTATGTATTATTCCTGGAGAGATGTGTAATCATACATCACACTGCTGTGTTCTGTACTCTCTGCAGCCAGTGTTATGTATTGTCCCTGGAGAGATGTGTAATCATACCTCACACTGCTGTGCTCTGTGCTCTCTGCAGCTAGTGTTATGTATTATTCCTGGAGAGATGTGTAATCATACATCACACTGCTGTGTTCTGTACTCTCTGCAGCCAGTGTTATGTATTGTCCCTGGAGAGATGTGTAATCATACCTCACACTGCTGTGCTCTGTGCTCTCTGCAGCTAGTGTTATGTATTATTCCTGGAGAGATGTGTAATCATACATCACACTGCTGTGTTCTGTGCTCTCTGCAGCCAGTGTTATGTATTGTCCCTGGAGAGATGTGTAATCAGACCTCACACTGCTGTGCTCTGTGCTCTCTGCAGCCAGTGTTATGTATTGTCCCTGGAGAGATGTGTAATCAGACCTCACACTGCTGTGCTCTGTGCTCTCTGCAGCCAGTGCTATGTATTGTCTCTGGAGAGATGTGTAATCAGACCTCACACTGCTGTGCTCTGTGCTCTCTGCAGCCAGTGTTATGTATTGTCCCTGGAGAGATGTGTAATCAGACCTCACACTGCTGTGCTCTGTGCTCTCTGCAGCTAGTGTTATGTATTATTCCTGGAGAGATGTGTAATCATACCTCACACTGCTGTGTTCTGTGCTCTCTGCAGCCAGTGTTATGTATTATTCCTGGAGAGATGTGTAATCATACCTCACACTGCTGTGTTCTGTGCTCTCTGCAGCCAGTGTTATGTATTGTCCCTGGAGAGATGTGTAATCAGACCTCACACTGCTGTGCTCTGTGCTCTCTGCAGCCAGTGTTATGTATTATCCCTGGAGAGATGTGTAATCAGCCCTCACACTGCTGTGCTCTCTGTAGCCAGTGCTATGTATTGCCCCTTGAGAGATGTGTAATCAGACCTCACACTGCTGTGCTCTGTGCTCTCTGCAGCCAGTGTTATGTATTGTCCCTGGAGAGATGTGTAATCAGACCTCACACTGCTGTGCTCTCTGCTCTCTGCAGCCAGTGTTATGTATTGTCCCTGGAGAGATGTGTAATCATACCTCACACTGCTGTGCTCTGTGCTCTCTGCAGCCAGTGTTATGTAGTGTCCCTGGAGAGATGTGTAATCATACCTCACACTGCTGTGCTCTGTGCTCTCTGCAGCCAGTGTTATGTATTGTCCCTGGAGAGATGTGTAATCAGACCTCACACTGCTGTGCTCTGTGCTCTCTGCAGCCAGTGCTATGTATTGTCTCTGGAGAGATGTGTAATCAGACCTCACACTGCTGTGCTCTGTGCTCTCTGCAGCCAGTGTTATGTATTGTCCCTGGAGAGATGTGTAATCAGACCTCACACTGCTGTGCTCTGTGCTCTCTGCAGCTAGTGTTATGTATTATTCCTGGAGAGATGTGTAATCATACCTCACACTGCTGTGTTCTGTGCTCTCTGCAGCCAGTGTTATGTATTATTCCTGGAGAGATGTGTAATCATACCTCACACTGCTGTGTTCTGTGCTCTCTGCAGCCAGTGTTATGTATTGTCCCTGGAGAGATGTGTAATCAGACCTCACACTGCTGTGCTCTGTGCTCTCTGCAGCCAGTGTTATGTATTATCCCTGGAGAGATGTGTAATCAGCCCTCACACTGCTGTGCTCTCTGTAGCCAGTGCTATGTATTGCCCTTTGAGAGATGTGTAATCAGACCTCACACTGCTGTGCTCTGTGCTCTCTGCAGCCAGTGTTATGTATTGTCCCTGGAGAGATGTGTAATCAGACCTCACACTGCTGTGCTCTGTGCTCTCTGCAGCCAGTGTTATGTAGTGTCCCTGGAGAGATGTGTAATCATACCTCACACTGCTGTGCTCTGTGCTCTGTGCAGCCAGTGTTTTGTATTGTCCCTGGAGAGATGTGTAATCAGACCTCACACTGCTGTGCTCTGTGCTCTCTGCAGCCTGTGTTATGTACTGTCCCTGGAGAGATGTGTAATCAGACCTCACACTGCTGTGCTCTGTGCTCTCTGCAGCCAGTGTTATGTATTGTCCCTTGAGAGATGTGTAATCACACCTCACACTGCTGTGCTCTGTGCTCTCTGCAGCCAGTGTTATGTATTGTCCCTGGAGAGATGTGTAATCAGACCTCACACTGCTGTGCTCTGTGCTCTCTGCAGCCAGTGTAATGTAGTGTCCCTGGAGAGGTGTAATCATACCTCACACTGCTGTGCTCTGTGCAGCCAGTGTTTTGTACTGTCCCTGGAGAGATGTGTAATCAGACCTCACACTGCTGTGCTCTGTGCTCTCTGCAGCCAGTGTTATGTAGTGTCCCTGGAGAGATGTGTAATCAGACCTCACACTGCTGTGCTCTGTGCTCTCTGCAGCCAGTGCTACGTATTATCCCTGGAGAGATGTGTAATCAGACCTCACACTGCTGTGCTCTGTGCTCACTGCAGCCAGTGTTATGTACTGTCCCTGGAGAGATGTGTAATCAGACCTCACACTGCTGTGCTCTGTTCTCTCTGCAGCCAGTGTTATGTATGGTCCCTTGAGAGATGTGTAATCAGACCTTTGTGTATGTAGTTAGTAGCAGCAGGACTGTGATGTAAGGATAGGAGCTTATTCAAGTGCGCTGGGGTTTGTCCTTGCACTGCTGTGCTCTGTGCATTGAATGAATACTACAGCAGGCACTGCACTTAAAACTGAGTGGAGGGGAAGTGGAAAACTTCAATGCAAAGTGCTAAGAGCAGAGACTGACCCAATTTACTCCAAGATGCAGTCTTAGGACAATAACTAATGCTGGATGCACAGAGCACAGCAGTGTGAGTTCTGATTACACCTTTCTCCAGGGACAATTCCGATCACTGGCTGCAGAGAGCTCAGAGCACAGCAGTGTGAGGTCTGATTACACATCTCTCCAGGGACAATACATAACACTGGCTGCAGAGAGCACAGCAGTGTGAGGTACGATTATACATCTCTCCAGGGACAGTACATTACACTGGCTGCAGAGAGCACAGAGCACAGCAGTGTGAGGTCTGATTACACATCTCTCCAGGGACAATACATAACACTGGCTGCAGAGAGCACAGAGCACAGCAGTGTGAGGTATGATTACACATCTCTCCAGGGACAATACATAACACTGGCTGCAGAGAGCACAGAGCACAGCAGTGTGAGGTATGATTACACATCTCTCCAGGGACAATACATAACACTGGCTGCACAGAGCACAGCAGTGTGAGGTCTGATTACACCTTTCTCCTGGGACAATACTGATCATTGGCTGCAGAGAGCACAGAGCACAGCAGTGTGCGGTCTGATTACACACCTCACCAGGGACAATACATAACACTGGCTGCAGAGAGCACAGAGCACAGCAGTGTGAGGTCTGATCACACATATCTCCAGGGACAGTACATAACACTGGCTGCAGAGAGCACAGCGCACAGCAGTGTGAGGTATGATTACACACCTCTCCAGGGACAATACATAACACTGGCTGCAGAGAGCACAGAGCACAGCAGTGTGAGGTAGGATTACACATCTCTCCAGGGACAATACATAACACTGGCTGCAGAGAGCACAGAGCACAGCAGTGTGAGGTACGATTATACATCTCTCCAGGGACAGTACATTACACTGGCTGCAGAGAGCACAGAGCACAGCAGTGTGAGGTATGATTACACATCTCTCCAGGGACAATACATAACACTGGCTGCAGAGAGCACAGAGCACAGCAGTGTGAGGTATGATTACACATCTCTCCAGGGACAATACATAACACTGGCTGCACAGAGCACAGCAGTGTGAGGTCTGATTACACCTTTCTCCTGGGACAATACTGATCATTGGCTGCAGAGAGCACAGAGCACAGCAGTGTGCGGTCTGATTACACACCTCACCAGGGACAATACATAACACTGGCTGCAGAGAGCACAGAGCACAGCAGTGTGAGGTCTGATCACACATATCTCCAGGGACAGTACATAACACTGGCTGCAGAGAGCACAGAGCACAGCAGTGTGAGGTCTGATTACACATCTCTCCAGGGACAATACATAACACTGGCTGCAGAGAGCACAGAGCACAGCAGTGTGTGAGGTCTGTTTACACATCTCTCTAGGGACAGTACATAACACTGGCTGCAGAGAGCACAGCAGTGTGAGGCATGATTCTGGCTGTATGGTCACACAAGGTGGAAGTGATATTAGAGCTTCTGTGTTGGAGGTTTTGTCTGTTGCTTGGAACCTGTTGATCTCTGGATTGATGGTGGTCTTGGCTCTTGGACCTCCATGTCCGATGTGCACTGACTATGAGTCTGTGATATTTAGGTGCCATTGATTTGTTGGGTGCGGGGGAGCAGCGGGCACCGGTCCCTGGCATCGCAGCGGTGATCAGTGTGAATAAGAAGTGTCGGCTCGGAGACTGATGGAAGCGCCTGTCCCCGGGGAGCGCCAATGTCACCAAGTGCACGGAGCCCCTCCGCCCGGCAGGAAACTTTTCTCTCGGATAATTCCTTGTCAGGCGCAAAGTGTTTGGGAAATAATGAGGCCGTTTAGCGACCGGGAGGAATATCGAGCGTCTCCGCACTTGTGGCGCTCTCCGTGTATTGTAATGTGCGCTTAATTAATATTTCAGCACCTCACATTTTCTCCACTTCAAAGTCCCTCCTAGGGCTGCGAACGCTCCTTCCATCCCGCTGCAGCTTGTGCCGCGCGTTCCCCTTGTTCTGTCTCATCTGACAAAAGTGCTGATCGTCCTTGTCTGACATTGAGGGGATGGCAGTAATCACACACCCCAGGCTGGCGGGGTCATACTCAGCGAGCGCCCCCATACATCCCTCCACCTACTGCCCCCACAGGATGGAGCACCCAACACTGGAGCACCCATACTTTAGTGTTATCCCAGCATAAAGGTTATCCCCTGCACAGGGTGCCCCCCAGCGGGGAGGTTATCCCCTGCACAGGGTGCCCCCCAGCGGGGAGGTTATCCCCTGCACAGGGTGCCCCCCAGCGGGGCGGTTATCCCCTGCACAGGGTGCCCCCCAGCGGGGCGGTTATCCCCTGCACAGGGTGCCCCCCAGCGGGGAGGTTATCCCCTGCACAGGGTGCCCCCCAGCGGGGAGGTTATCCCCTGCACAGGGTGCCCCCCAGCGGGGAGGTTATCCCCTGCACAGGGTGCCCCCCAGCGGGGCGGTTATCCCCTGCACAGGGTGCCCCCCAGCGGGGCGGTTATCCCCTGCACAGGGTGTCCCCCAGCGTGGCGGTTATCCCCTGCACAGGGTGCCCCCCAGCGGGGAGGTTATCCCCTGCACAGGGTGCCCCCCAGCGGGGAGGTTATCCCCTGCACAGGGTGCCCCCCAGCGGGGAGGTTATCCCCTGCACAGGGTGCCCCCCAGCGGGGAGGCTATCCCCTGCACAGGGTGCCCCCCAGCGGGGAGGTTATCCCCTGCACAGGGTGCCCCCCAGCGGGGAGGTTATCCCCTGCACAGGGTGCCCCCCAGCGGGGAGGTTATCCCCTGCACAGGGTGCCCCCCAGCGGGGAGGTTATCCCCTGCACAGGGTGCCCCCCAGCGGGGAGGTTATCCCCTGCACAGGGTGCCCCCCAGCGGGGAGGTTATCCCCTGCACAGGGTGCCCCCCAGCGGGGAGGTTATCCCCTGCACAGGGTGCCCCCCAGCGGGGAGGTTATCCCCTGCACAGGGTGCCCCCCAGCGGGGAGGTTATCCCCTGCACAGGGTGCCCCCCAGCGGGGAGGTTATCCCCTGCACAGGGTGCCCCCCAGCGCGGAGGTTACTCCCTGCACAGGGTGCCCTCTGCAATCCTCCCTCTTTTGTCACCCTGAGAGTCGGCCCCGTCCACAACAGATGGGGCAGGAGAGAGCACCCACTATTAGAGCTGTACAGAAAGATTACGGAATACTTGGCCCCCGGTGGGCAATGGTTTCCCTGTGTCCCGGAATAAGGGGTGAGACCCCTGTGACCTGTGCAGCGCCACCTGTCCCATCCCTCAGCATGGAGGATCCGGGGAAGACGAGGACGATCCAAGGACTTGATGAATGTTATTTCCTGGATATTTCCTAATTGCATTGGTGATGTGTGAGCCGGGGGGCGCTGGTGGCGGCAGGTGAGATCCGGGCGGGGGGAAGGGGGGGGGCATTGTTTCCTTATTAATAGGGATTTAGAGCTTCCCCCCAAGGATCCCCAGCGCTTGAAATTCATAGCTTTGTAGTAAAACAATATAATGAGTACAGTGCGGCCCTACGCGGGCGATCCCTCCGGTATTGTCTGAGCTTATCTGCACTTCCCCAATTGTTTAACCCATTGCACACCGCGGCAGCCGAGATGGAAGGAGGCGCCAACGGATCCGGTGCAACGTCTACCCGCGCTACACGGAGAAATGGCACCTGTTCATCCTGATCCACCTGATCCTTAAATAAGAAGGAACTGTGCTCCAAAATCTGGTGCGACTCCTGGCCCTATAAGTACGGAGGATGGGGGTCTCACTGGACGAGAGACTCCTAAACCCCCACCGGGTGACAGGGACCCCGAAGACAACACTAATGAAGTTTTTGCTTTCTGGAGACTCTGTGAAGTCTCATCATTTGCATGAATCTTATAAATCACCTTAAACCTGCAGAATCAGCCAAATCCTTGGAAGAATCGCCGCGTTCTCCCTCCTAATTCCCCGCATTGAACGTCGGATAAAGCAGATTTTGCTGCAGTTTATTTCCTTATTTATTATTTTTTTTTTATTTTAATCTTCCTAATACAGTTAAAGCCCAAGAAAGTGTCAGCGGGTGCCGAGGGGGTATTACTATAGAGTGCGCCCCCTGTGCTACAATCTAGGGTGACTGCCCCCACCTTTAGTTGGTGGTTTGACCCTTGTAGTACAAGCTAATAGCTGGGGAATGCGCCAAGTGCTGATTGGAGGGGGGCAGGAGGTCCAAGGTGCGTGGCATCGCAGCGGGCATGAAGTCTTCGGAGGATCCTTGACCTACAGAGATAATTGTTTGGTGACCGGCAGCTTGTCCGGGGTAGCGGCCAGGAGATTGTTTGGGGATTTGGATGTATAAGCTGAGGGCGGAGGAAAGGTTTGGGCGCATCTATATTTCATGTTCCCTCTTGTGAGAGGTTGGGAAAGTTTTTTTCTTCTCTCGCATATCTTCTGTCTGGGGCTTTCCAAAGATGTTGATCTGTCACTTCTTCCTCTCCGCTACCAAGGAGGTGTCACACCTCATTACATGTCCTGATGGGGAGACGGGCAAAGTCCCGGTGCCACCTGCTGTACCCTCCCTGCAAGGGACTGGGGGGGGGGGCAGTAATGTCATTACCCACCAATCAGCTGTAACACCTTATACTATGCTCAGAGCCGCTCTGTCCTCAGGTGTGACCAATAGTCCCTGGCACGATGGGGACCCTCCTTACCTGTAGCCAGTGTCTATAATCCAGTGATGGGGTGTATGTGGATTCTCCATTGCTGGAGGGCGGAGTATCCTCAGTATTGCTGATTAGTAAGGAAGCAATTTCTAGAGCATGTGAAAACCATGGCCGCCTCCTTCCGGAAATGGCGCCACTCCTGTCCTTGGGCGGCTTCTGGTACTGCAGCTCAGCTATATCGAAATGAAGGGCACATGGCTGTAATACCAGACACTGCCTGTGGAGGGTGGTGGCGCTGTTTGTTTTCTTATCCTGTTCATCCCCTCTAAGCTCTCTTATTATTTAGTGCTTTCAGTTGTGATGTCGTGTTGCCACCTACCTCACAGGTAGATTCTGTACTAAGTGTGGGTCGTGTGGTGGGCACTTGTGCCCGTCATCCTTTCTCCTGACGCCGCGGGTTTCCTAAATGAATCCTTGCTAGTTTTCTCTCCCAGTTTAGCGGCACGCAGCGAGCCTTCCCGTGTCTGCCATCTGGGCACGCTCGGTGCCAGCTCATACAGCGAGTGACCCGAGGAGGACCTTGCCCGTCTGCACTGGCACAGCTACACAGTCCACTTGGGCAGGCGGCAGCACAAGTGGAAGAAACATGTTGGCGTGCCAGCCGGCTCGCTCCAGCAGTCTTCTGTGATGAAAAAGCGTTTTATCTCCGTGCCAGTCCCGTGGACCCGGGTGCCATGGTAATGTCTGCCACGCCGCCACACTTCACCCGCTCATTCATCTGCCAGATGGATCAACTTGTTTGTCCCCTGCAATACACGACTCCAAGAAAGAAAGGAAGGAAAAATAGATGTATATGGAGCTCCTGCGCTGACACATTGTAACAAACTCTCAGGGCTGCGGAGCTGTGTGCTGTTTGAATGCGCCTGCAAAAGAGTGTGTATTCAGAATAAGTTGGGGGGTTCTTTTTAACCATTTCTGTTTGCTGTCAGTGAATATGAGCAATAAGGACCCTGAAAACCTGACCCTTCTCACAGCAGAGGGTTTGTTATAGTTGTATCCGGTCCTAGACAATCCTCTAATCATGGAAGCGGCTCACCTCTTTCTTCTGTCCTCTTTTGATACTACGTATTATTACAGGTAATAGTAACAAATCCTCAGCTCTGAGAAGCTTTGGACCAGTTTTGCTTGGATGTTTTATTATTTGATGCTTTGCAGGGTCTTGGACCGCCACAATCCTGAGAATCCAGGGCTACGAGGCTGACTCGGGGTCATAGGGGGTCCCAGAGGTGGGAGTAATGGGGAATCCTAGAGACCAAAGAAAATGGGAATTTTCTTTAAGAAACAAATGTAACATTCCCGTTCACTGACAGCAAGCAAAGATCTTGGGAAATAAAGTCTATAAGAAAGCCCTGGAACAATAACATTATTAACCCCTTCTTCTCTGTGCAGGTGACCCTGGGGAAAGTGTTGAAGGTGATCGTGGTGATGAGAAGCCTCTTCATCGACCGCACCATAGTGAAGGGCTACAACGAGAATGTATACACAGAAGATGGCAAGGTAAGGTCATGTGGCGGCTCAAAAAAGGTCACTACGCCATAATTGTGACCCTACAGACTGCAGCCAGTGTTGGGTATGCTCGGAGTGTTTCCTCACACTGCTGTGCTCTGTGCTCTCTGCAGCCAGTGTTATGTACTGTCCCTGGAGAGATGTGTAATCAGACCTCACACTGCTGTGCTCTGTGCTCTCTGCAGCCAGTGTTATGTACTGTCCCTGGAGAGATGTGTAATCAGACCTCACACTGCTGTGCTCTGTGCTCTCTGCAGCCAGTGTTATGTACTGTCCCTGGAGAGATGTGTAATCAGACCTCACACTGCTGTGCTCTTTGCTCTCTGCAGCCAGTGTTATGTACTGTCCCTGGAGAGATGTGTAATCAGACCTCACACTGCTGTGCTCTGTGCTCCCTGCAGCCAGTGTTATGTATTGTCCCTGGAGAGATGTGTAATCAGACCTCACACTGCTGTGCTCTCTGCAGCCAGTGTTATGTACTGTCCCTGGAGAGATGTGTAATCAGACCTCACACTGCTGTGCTCTGTGCTCTCTGCAGCCAGTGTTAGGTATTGTCCCCGGAGAGATGTGTAATCAGACCTCACACTGCTGTGCTCTGTGCTCCCTGCAGCCAGTGTTATGTACTGTCCCTGGAGATATATGTAATCAGACCTCACACTGCTGTGCTCTGTGCTTCCTTGCAGCCAGTGTTATGTACTGTCCCTGGAGAGATGTGTAATCAGACCTCACACTGCTGTGCTCTGTGCTCCCTGCAGCCAGTGTTATGTACTGTCCCTGGAGAGATGTGTAATCAGACCTCACACTGCTGTGCTCTCTGCAGCCAGTGTTATGTACTGTCCCTGGAGAGATGTGTAATCAGACCTCACACTGCTGTGCTCTGTGCTCTCTGCAGCCAGTGTTATGTACTGTCCCTGGAGAGATGTGTAATCAGACCTCACACTGCTGTGCTCTGTGCTCTCTGCAGCCAGTGTTATGTACTGTCCCTGGAGAGATGTGTAATCAGACCTCACACTGCTGTGCTCTGTGCTCTCTGCAGCCAGTGTTATGTATTGTCCCTGGAGAGATGTGTAATCACACCTCACACTGCTGTGCTATGTGCTCTCTGCAGCCAGTGTTATGTATTGTCCCTGGAGAGATGTGTAATCATCCCTCACACTGCTGTGCTCTCTGCAGCCAATGTTATGTATTGTCCCTGGAGAGATGTGTAATCAGACCTCACACTGCTGTGCTCTGTGCTCTCTGCAGCCAGTGTTATGTATTGTCCCTGGAGAGATGTGTAATCATCCCTCACACTGCTGTGCTCTCTGCAGCCAGTGTTATGTATTGTCCCTGGAGAGATGTGTAATCAGACCTCACACTGCTGTGCTCTGTGCTCTCTGCAGCCAGTGTTATGTACTGTCCCTGGAGAGATGTGTAATCAGACCTTACACTGCTGTGCTCTGTGCTCTCTGCAGCCAGTGTTATGTATTGTCCCTGGAGAGATGTGTAATCAGACCTCACACTGCTGTGCTCTGTGCTCTCTGCAGCCAGTGTAATGTATTGTCCCTGGAGAGATGTGTATAGTGTTTGTACAGCAGGACTGTAATACTGTTACATTCCATAATTGTAGCTTCTCCTTGTGCAATGGAGGTCGGTCCTCACACTGCTGTGTCATTTGCATCAAATTTCTTTCCCTTTTCAATCTACTACCGGTATTTGTTGTATTTGATTTCTAGTTGGATACAACATCATCCACTTAGAGCAGGGGCTGGGGAGCTGGTCAGTACAGAGAACAAAGAACAGAGCAGTGTGAGGACACCCCCAGTGCATGTGGAGAAGCTACAATCCTGGAATATCAATCCAGACATCACAGTCCTGCTGCTACTAACAACACACACAAAGCAATGATTACACATCTCTCCAGGGACAATATGTAACCCTGGCTGCAGTCTGTATGGTCACACCTGCTGGCACGTTCCCGTTAAGACTTGCTGTGATTACCACAATTCGTGGCCAGGGCCCCCCCCCCCCACCACCACCACCATTTATTCTACTACAAAACCTCTTGGATGCCGCGGCAGTTTTTGCATCTCTACATTCTGGTGTCTGTCGGCACCTCCATCCTAAATGACTGATAACAGAGAACAGTGGAGATGTGCTGCGAGGCACAAGAGAAGACTAGATAGACCGTGCAATGATGCTGCGCGGTGTCCTGCTCCGTTCTATGAGCCACGTGATATTTACAGGGTGGGGAGCACCGCCCTTCCCGCCACCCCCACAGCACATCGGGGTTACACCAGGATATCGGTTCCCTAAATTTATTGATGAGCCAAAAGGGCAGACAGGGAACAGATGAATATGTTAAAAACTCAAAAAAATAAAAATAAAAAATTGTTCCTGTCCACTGGAACATTGAAACGGCTAATAAATTAATTTGGTTTTCACAACCGACTGTGCTCGTGTAATTGGCTTTTCGTGTTAACCCCTCACGTACCCGTAGTGAAGAGGGCAGCCGCGGAGCTGGAAATTACTGTCCGGTGCCAGTGGTGCCCGCACGGGGTGGTCACCTGCCCAATGCAAGGGTTAAAGAGTAAGAGCTTAACCCATTCCTGAGCACTGAAGGGGCATTAATGTGGGGATCAGGTTCCATGACTGGTTATAGCTCCTGCGATGCTCTTCAGACCCAAAAGCCACGGGCGCAGTACAGAAGATGGTTAATCGGACCAGCGCCAGGACAAGGCCCGTCAGGGGATCCCTACAGTCCAAGTTTTTGGATAAATCTGATTAATAAAGCAAAGCGTTGGAAAACATTTTTTCCAATAGTTTGCTATAGATACATTTCCTGGTTACAATGTTTCATTTTGGTGGATATTTTGCCCAGTTTAGCGGATTGCAGGAAGAAAGGGTTAATTAGGTTTGGCTCTCTCCAGGCTCCTCAGTTTCGGTAATCAGATTTTTATGGAAAGAATTAAGACTTCGGCGTACGTAGTCTGGATTACCGGCATGTAATGATTGAAACGTGATGACACTCAATGCACAGTGCTCCAGCGTGCACCGAGAGGCCTACTGCAAAGCCAAGAGCACAGCAGTGTGAGGACAGAGAGAGGAGTGCATGTGACTGTAGTTGGCTCGCACTCTCCGTACGTGTATACACTTATGTATCACCACCTCCACAATCATAACTCGCATAGTCATAGCCACATATGAAGGCAGATCCCCTGCTGTATCCTCTCTGTGCCCCCGCTGTCCCTCCTGGGCTCTGTAGTGCCGCTGGGCTCTGTGGTGCCGCTTCCCTCCCTCCTGGGCTCTGTGGTGCCGCTTCCCTCCCTCCTGGGCTCTGTGGTGCCGCTTCCCTCCCTCCTGGGCTCTGTAGTGCCGCTTCCCTCCCTCCTGGGCTCTGTAGTGCCGCTTCCCTCCCTCCTGGGCTCTGTTGTGCCGCTTCCCTCCCTCCTGGGCTCTGTTGTGCCGCTTCCCTCCCTCCTGGGCTCTGTGGTGCCGCTTCCCTCCCTCCTGGGCTCTGTAGTGCTGCCGTCCCTCCCTCCTGGGCTCTGTAGTGCTGCCGTCCCTCCCTCCTGGGCTCTGTAGTGCTGCCGTCCCTCCCTCCTGGGCTCTGTAGTGCTGCCGTCCCTCCCTCCAGGGCTCTGTAGTGCTGCCGTCCCTCCCTCCTGGGCTCTGTAGTGCTGCCGTCCCTCCCTCCTGGGCTCTGTAGTGCTGCCGTCCCTCCCTCCTGGGCTCTGTAGTGCTGCCGTCCCTCCCTCCTGGGCTCTGTAGTGCTGCCGTCCCTCCCTCCTGGGCTCTGTAGTGCTGCCGTCCCTCCCTCCTGGGCTCTGTAGTGCTGCCGTCCCTCCCTCCTGGGCTCTGTAGTGCTGCCGTCCCTCCCTCCTGGGCTCTGTAGTGCTGCCGTCCCTCCCTCCTGGGCTCTGTAGTGCTGCCGTCCCTCCCTCCTGGGCTCTGTAGTGCTGCCGTCCCTCCCTCCTGGGCTCTGTAGTGCTGCCGTCCCTCCCTCCTGGGCTCTGTAGTGCTGCCGTCCCTCCCTCCTGGGCTCTGTAGTGCTGCCGTCCCTCCCTCCTGGGCTCTGTAGTGCCGCTTCCCTCCCTCCTGGGCTCTGTAGTGCCGCTTCCCTCCCTCCTGGGCTCTGTAGTGCCGCTTCCCTCCCTCCTGGGCTCTGTGGTGCCGCTTCCCTCCCTCCTGGGCTCTGTGGTGCCGCTTCCCTCCCTCCTGGGCTCTGTGGTGCCGCTTCCCTCCCTCCTGGGCTCTGTGGTGCCGCTTCCCTCCCTCCTGGGCTCTGTGGTGCCGCTTCCCTCCCTCCTGGGCTCTGTGGTGCCGCTTCCCTCCCTCCTGGGCTCTGTGGTGCCGCTTCCCTCCCTCCTGGGCTCTGTGGTGCCGCTTCCCTCCCTCCTGGGCTCTGTGGTGCCGCTTCCCTCCCTCCTGGGCTCTGTGGTGCCGCTTCCCTCCCTCCTGGGCTCTGTGGTGCCGCTTCCCTCCCTCCTGGGCTCTGTGGTGCCGCTTCCCTCCCTCCTGGGCTCTGTGGTGCCGCTTCCCTCCCTCCTGGGCTCTGTGGTGCCGCTTCCCTCCCTCCTGGGCTCTGTGGTGCCGCTTCCCTCCCTCCTGGGCTCTGTGGTGCCGCTTCCCTCCCTCCTGGGCTCTGTGGTGCCGCTTCCCTCCCTCCTGGGCTCTGTAGTGCTGCCGTCCCTCCCTCCTGGGCTCTGTGGTGCCGCTTCCCTCCCTCCTGGGCTCTGTAGTGCCGCTTCCCTCCCTCCGGGGCTCTGTAGTGCCGCTTCCCTCCCTCCTGGGCTCTGTTGTGCCGCTTCCCTCCCTCCTGGGCTCTGTTGTGCCGCTTCCCTCCCTCCTGGGCTCTGTGGTGCCGCTTCCCTCCCTCCTGGGCTCTGTGGTGCCGCTTCCCTCCCTCCTGGGCTCTGTGGTGCCGCTTCCCTCCCTCCTGGGCTCTGTAGTGCTGCCGTCCCTCCCTCCTGGGCTCTGTGGTGCCGCTTCCCTCCCTCCTGGGCTCTGTGGTGCCGCTTCCCTCCCTCCTGGGCTCTGTGGTGCCGCTTCCCTCCCTCCTGGGCTCTGTGGTGCCGCTTCCCTCCCTCCTGGGCTCTGTGGTGCCACTTCCCTCCCTCCTGGGCTCTGTGGTGCCGCTTCCCTCCCTCCTGGGCTCTGTTGTGCCGCTTCCCTCCCTCCTGGGCTCTGTGGTGCCGCTTCCCTCCCTCCTGGGCTCTGTGGTGCCGCTTCCCTCCCTCCTGGGCTCTGTTGTGCCGCTTCCCTCCCTCCTGGGCTCTGTGGTGCCGCTTCCCTCCCTCCTGGGCTCTGTGGTGCCGCTTCCCTCCCTCCTGGGCTCTGTGGTGCCGCTTCCCTCCCTCCTGGGCTCTGTGGTGCCGCTTCCCTCCCTCCTGGGCTCTGTGGTGCCGCTTCCCTCCCTCCTGGGCTCTGTGGTGCCGCTTCCCTCCCTCCTGGGCTCTGTTGTGCCGCTTCCCTCCCTCCTGGGCTCTGTGGTGCCGCTTCCCTCCCTCCTGGGCTCTGTGGTGCCGCTTCCCTCCCTCCTGGGCTCTGTGGTGCCGCTTCCCTCCCTCCTGGGCTCTGTTGTGCCGCTTCCCTCCCTCCTGGGCTCTGTGGTGCCGCTTCCCTCCCTCCTGGGCTCTGTAGTGCCGCTTCCCTCCCTCCTGGGCTCTGTAGTGCCGCTTCCCTCCCTCCTGGGCTCTGTTGTGCCGCTTCCCTCCTGTGTTAGCGGTTAGGAGGCTTTAGTGGCCGCTTGAATCCTCTTGTCGTCTGTTCAGACTACGGCTTCATTAATTACCCCACGTCAGCGTCGGCTCACATCATCCCAACCTCAGCAAGCGAGAAGCACAAAGCTATCAAAGCCCGGCTTCAAAGATCAGCAGCGCCGTCTCTGGGGTAATTTCTCATCCCTGCTTCCCTACCACTTCAAAGACCAGCGGAGAACTTGTCTGGGGGAGGGGGCGGAATTTGATTTCTATAATAGGGGCTGGCACCGTCCCCGTTTGATATGAGATGCAAGGAAGGTTGCCACTCGTTTATCGACTTTGAAATCATTCGGACGACCTTCAGAACATGGCAGCCGGGCCACGATGCTGGGAGATCGGAAGAGAAGGCAGGGTCCGGGGGGCTGACATTGTATACGGGAGGGGGATTCTCTACAAATGTACTCAGCAAATTTCCACAAAATGTAGGGAGTCGGGTGATGGATGGGGAGGCAGAGCACAGCCGGGATTGTAATGTGCGCAAATTTCTTGTTTTATAATATGGCGCACATTGGCGAGACCCTGAAGTCAAAGTAAAGTACTGTGGGGGCTGGGCGGGGGACAGTACTATTGTTAGGCTGGGCGGGGGACAGTACTATTGTTAGGCTGGGCGGGGGACAGTACTGTTGTTAGGCTGGGCGGGGGACAGTACTATTGTTAGGCTGGGCGGGGGACAGTACTATTGTTAGGCTGGGCGGGGACAGTACTGTGGGGGGCTGGGCGGGGGACAGTACTATTGTTAGGCTGGGCGGGGGACAGTACTTTTGTTAGGCTGGGCGGGGACAGTACTGTGGGGGGCTGGGCGGGGACAGTACTGTTGGGGGGGCTGGCAGGGGACAGTACTGTTGGGGAGGGCTGGGCGGGGGACAGTACTGTTGGGGAGGGCTGGGCGGGGGACAGTACTGTTGGGGGGGCTGGGCGGGGGACAGTACTGTTGGGGGGCACTGCTTTGGACATTTCGTTAATGAGTAACATGAATTTCCCACCCCTCGGCTTAAACCCAAGTCAATAAGTTTCCCAGTTTATTTTGTGGTAAAATTATGTGCCTAGACTTATACTCAGGTAGACTTATACTCGAGTACATGTGGTATAAAAAGGGGGCTACAGGAAATGGAGAAGTATCAGGAGGGGGCTACATAAAAGGGAAAACTATTAAGGGGGGCTACATAAAAGACAGCACTATAAGGGGGGCTGCAGGAAATGACGCATTATATGGGTTGGGGTTAGATGGGGTATTTGCTGGGCACGCCATTTTTTTTTCCAGAGACCATGGGTTGCGGTACCTGAAAAATAAATTTGGTTACTGCCGGTCCCCGAATGCTAAAAGATTGTGGACCACTACTGTATATATCATCTGTCTTGCAGCAGGTATATAGCATCAGACAGCTCTAGGTCAGTATATACTGTATATAACATCGGGCAGCAATAGGTCAGTATATACTGTATGTAGCATTGGGCAGTGCTAGGTCAGTATATACTGTATATAGCATTGGGCAGTGCTAGGTCAGTATATACTGTATATAGCATTGGGCAGCGCTAGGTCAGTATATACTGTATATAGCATTGGGCAGCGCTAGGTCAGTATAAACTGTATATAGCATTGGGCAGTGCTAGGTCAGTATATACTGTATATAGCATTGGGCAGCGCTAGGTCAGTATATACTGTATATAGCATTGGGCAGCGCTAGGTCAGTATAAACTGTATATAGCATTGGGCAGCGCTAGGTCAGTATATACTGTATATAGCATCGGGCAGCGCTAGGTCAGTATAAACTGTATATAGCATTGGGCAGCGCTAGGTCAGTATATACTGTATATAGCATTGGGCAGCGCTAGGTCAGTATAAACTGTATATAGCATTGGGCAGCGCTAGGTCAGTATATACTGTATATAGCATTGGGCAGTGCTAGGTCAGTATATACTGTATATAGCATTGGGCAGCTCTAGGCCAGTATATACTGTATATAGCATTGGGCAGCAATAGGTCAGTAAAGATGCTCTATTGGACTGAGATCTGGTGACTGTGGAGGCCATTTGAGTCCAGTGACCTCATTGTCATGTTCAAGAAACCAGTCTGAGATGCTTCCAGCTTTATGACATGGCGCATTATCCTGCTGAAAGTAGCCATCAGATGTTACAGGGTACATTGTGCTCATAAAGGGATGGACATGGGCAGCAACAATACTCAGGTAGGCTGTGGCGTTGTACCAAGGGGCCCAAAGACACCATGACACCAGCACCAGCCTGAGCCGCTGATACAAGGCAGGATGAATCCATGACACCACCACCACCAGCCTGAGCCGCTGATACAAGGCAGGATGGATCCATGACACCACCACCACCAGCCTGACCCGCTGATACAAGGCAGGATGGATCCATGACACCAGCACCACCAGCCTGACCCGCTGATACAAGGCAGGATGGATCCATGACACCAGCACCACCAGCCTGACCCGCTGATACAAGGCAGGATGGATCCATGACACCACCAGCACCAGCCTGACCCGCTGATACAAGGCAGGATGGATCCATGACACCACCACCACCAGCCTGACCCGGTAATACAAGGCAGGATGGATCCATGACACCACCACCACCAGCCTGACCCGCTGATACAAGGCAGGATGGATCCATGACACCACCACCACCAGCCTGACCCGCTGATACAAGGCAGGATGGATCCATGACACCACCACCACCAGCCTGAGCCGCTGATACAAGGCAGGATGGATCCATGACACCACCACCACCAGCCTGAGCCGCTGATACAAGGCAGGATGGATCCATGACACCACCACCACCAGCCTGAGCCGCTGATACAAGGCAGGATGGATCCATGACACCACCAGCACCAGCCTGACCCGCTGATACAAGGCAGGATGGATCCATGACACCACCACCACCAGCCTGACCCATTATACAAGGCAGGATGGATCCATGCTTTCATGTTGTTGTACCAAATTCTGACCCTACCATCCGAATGTCGCAGCAGAAATCGAGACTCATCAGACCAGGCAACGTTTTTCCAATCTTCTACTGTCCAATTTCGATGAGCTTGTGCAAATTGTAGCCTCAGTTTCCTGTTCTTAGCTGAAAGGAGTGGCACCCGGTGTGGTCTTCTGCTGCTGTAGCCCATCTGCCTCAAAGTTTGGCGTACTGTGCGTTCAGAGATGCTCTTCTGCCTACCTTGGTTGTAACGGGTGGCGATTTGAGTCACTGTTGCCTTTCTATCAGCTCGAACCAGTCTGCCCATTCTCCTCTGACCTCTGGCATCAACAAGGCATTTCCGCCCACAGAACTGCCGCTCACTGGATGTTTTTTCTTTTTCGGACCATCTGTAAACCCTAGAGATGGGTGTGCGTGAAAATCCCAGTAGATCAGCAGTTTCTGAAATACTCAGACCAGCCCTTCTGGCACCAACAACCATGCCACGTTCACAGGCCACAAATCACCTTTCTTCCCCATACTGATGCTCGGGAGAACTGCAGGAGATTGTCTTGACCATGTCTACATGCCTAAATGCACTGAGTTGCCGCCATGTGATTGGCTGATTAGAAATTAAGTGTTAACGAGCAGTTGGACAGGTGTACCTAATAAAGTGGCCAGTGAGTGTATAGCATTGGGCAGCTCTAGGCCAGTATATACTGTATATAGCATTGGGCAGTGCTAGGTCAATATATACTGTATATAGCATTGGGCAGTGCTAGGTCAGTATATACTGTATATAGCATTGGGCAGTGCTAGGTCAGTATATACTGTATATAGCATCGGGCAGTGCTAGGTCAGTATATACTGTATATAGCATTGGGCAGTACTAGGTCAGTATATACTGTATATAGCATCAGGCAGCTCTAGGTCAGTATATACTGTATATAGCTTTGGGCAGTACTAGGTCAGTATATACTGTATATAGCATTGGGCAGTGCTAGGCCAGTATATACTGTATATAGCATTGGGCAGTGCTAGGTCAGTATATACTGTATATAGCATTGGGCAGTGCTAGGTCAGTATATACTGTATATAACTTCGGGCAGTGCTAGGTCAGTATATGCTGTATAGCTAGGTCAAGTATATACTGTATATAGCATCAGGCATCTCTAGGTCAGTATATGCTGTATATAGATTTGGGCAGTGCTAGGTCAGTATATGCTGTATATAGCATCGGGCAGTGCTAGGTCAGTATATACTGTATATAGCTTTGGGCAGTGCTAGGTCAGTATATACTGTATATAGCTTTGGGCAGTGCTAGGTCAGTATATACTGTATATAGCATTGGGCATAGCTAGGTCAGTATATACCAGTGATGGCGAAGCTTTTAGAGATCGAGTGCCCAAACTGAGACCCAAAAAACACTAGCTTTTCCAAAAGTGCCAACATGGCAATTCAGGCAGTAACAAACTTATTGCTACCAGAATTTTGGAGCTCCAATCCGACCCTGTCCACTCCTTTTCACTCTTCGGACAGGACCAATCAGCACAGGGTGGGTCACTTTAAAATAGCAGGGCACTACTTGGACTGCCTGAGACTGCAGGAAGATGCCATGTCTGCCAAACTCTGTGCCTGGGAGACAGCCCGTGTGCCCACAGAGATGCCTCCGAGTGCCATCTCTGGCACCAGTGCCATAGGTTCGCCACCACTGGTATATACTGTATATAACATTGGGCAGCGCTAGGTCAGTATATACTGTATATAGCATTGGGCAGTGCTAGGTCAGTATATACTGTATATAGCATTGGGCAGTGCTAGGTCAGTATATACTGTATATAACTTCGGGCAGTGCTAGGTCAGTATATGCTGTATAGCTAGGTCAAGTATATACTGTATATAGCATCAGGCATCTCTAGGTCAGTATATGCTGTATATAGATTTGGGCAGTGCTAGGTCAGTATATGCTGTATATAGCATCGGGCAGTGCTAGGTCAGTATATACTGTATATAGCTTTGGGCAGTGCTAGGTCAGTATATACTGTATATAGCTTTGGGCAGTGCTAGGTCAGTATATACTGTATATAGCATTGGGCATAGCTAGGTCAGTATATACCAGTGATGGCGAAGCTTTTAGAGATCGAGTGCCCAAACTGAGACCCAAAAAACACTAGCTTTTCCAAAAGTGCCAACATGGCAATTCAGGCAGTAACAAACTTATTGCTACCAGAATTTTGGAGCTCCAATCCGACCCTGTCCACTCCTTTTCACTCTTCGGACAGGACCAATCAGCACAGGGTGGGTCACTTTAAAATAGCAGGGCACTACTTGGACTGCCTGAGACTGCAGGAAGATGCCATGTCTGCTAAACTCTGTGCCTGGGAGACAGCCCGTGTGCCCACAGAGAGGACTCCGAGTGCCATCGGTTCGCCACCACTGGTATATACTGTATATAACATTGGGCAGCGCTAGGTCAGTATATACTGTATATAACATTGGGCAGCGCTAGGTCAGTATATACTGTATATAGCATCGGGCAGTGCTAGGTCAGTATATACTGTATATAGCATCGGGCAGCGCTAGGTCAGTATATACTGTATATAGCATTGGGCAGCGCTAGGTCAGTATATACTGTATATAGCTTTGGGCAGTGCTAGGTCAGTATATACTGTATATAACATTGGGCAGTGCTAGGTCAGTATATACTGTATATAGCATTGGGCAGCGCTAGGTCAGTATATACTGTATATAGCTTTGGGCAGTGCTAGGTCAGTATATACTGTATATAGCTTTGGGCAGTGCTAGGTCAGTATATACTGTATATAGCTTTGGGCAGTGCTAGGTCAGAATATGCTGTATATAGCACCGGGCAGTGCAGAGATGCTGTATACACTGATGGCAGTTGTGTATGTGGCATCTGGGCCGGGTTCCTGCAGTACATTATATCTTGTGTCCTTTCGGGGACATAGTTTAGGGTCCGGTTCAGCCCATGTCTTCCGCCCCCCTATGCTGTAGCCGGTACCGGGCCCTATACATCAGGTGCAGCACGTCCTGTTCCGGGGTCACACATCTCTCTGTACTTTGGGTTCTGGTCCGGCAGCCGCAGCCCGGTCCATATTGATTTTCCGGGCTTAATAATTCATGCACTTAGTAGATGTATAAATGGCCTCCGCTGGTGTCACTGCCGCTATGGCAGATACTGGTGGCCTCCGCTGCTGCACCTTATCTACAACTCTCACTCCATCTTCTCTTTGTTTTCCAGCTGGACATATGGTCGAAATCCAACTATCAAGTCTTCCAAAAGGTAAGAACTGCAGATCTCGCTGCGTCCCCAATAGTCGCTTGCTCAGCAGATCCGGCTCATTCGGATTGTTTATGAAGGGCCGGGTGCGCCGGAGGGGTCTGGGAGCGGTGCGTTCCACAATCCGCTGCACACGGATCACTTTAGTTATCATCTGCCCGGCCTGTTATAGAAATCATTCACATGGGGGTAAAAGCTCAGCAGCCTCCTCCGCCCCCTCCCCTTTAAGATGCCGCCTGAAGTCTGGAAAATCTTGTACTTTTGATGAAATCATTTTCATACTGAACTTCCGAGGCCTTGAGTTCATGAAAACGCGTCTCCGGATCCTTCCCTGACAGAATTATGTGTCCAGACTTTATATTTATTCCTGTCTGTTCTCGGTATAGTTGGGTATTGGCCAATATGGCTGCCACTAGATAATCACCCAGCTTTTCTAGGAGCCTGAATGGCAATGGCCATGTTTTCACCTGGTTTGGGTGCACCAGGCGACCAGTTGCAGTCCTTTAATTTAACTATAAGGTTTGGTGTTATATTTCATGGAAAGTGGGTGCAGACAAAGAAGACTGAAGGCACCACCGGCACAGGGGGAGGAGAAAAAGAGCTTGGAAAGTGCAGGAATCATCTCCTCACCAGGAGACAGGGAAGCCCCCTCCTCTCTGGTCACGACTACTCTAGGAATCCTACATTGTAGCAACGTGTGACTCCGCCCCCTTACAGTATAGACAGGTGCACATAGTCACGTGTCATAGTCTCCTCCCACACTGGGAGGGTCTAAACTCGAGATGATGTATCAGCGCAGAGATACAAACCCAAACCCCGTGATAGATCTGCCCCGGGGGCGTCACAGTCATGTTATGTCGGCACAGGAGACTTTCTTGATGGTTTTGGTGTCCATTGAGTGGTAGTTACATGAAACACAGCGCCACACACGTCTACAGGTTGTAGATTCATAAACTGTTACACTGTTGCAGCGCATGAGATAAACTGTGGACAGGTATGGTGCTGTTTCGGTAAAAAAGAAACCATTTTCTGGAGAGACCCTCTAAATATTAAATGTGATTGTTAGGTAATGAATATTAACCCTTTCATAGCAGCAGTGTAATATGAGCCCATGGAGGGGTGTATAGGGGTGTCGCAGGTAATTTGTGATGATTAGGACCAGTCACCTGCACTACCTGTATCTTCCATAATGTTTGGGTTTGGAGGAGTGAATACTAATTTGCAGCACATTACTGAGCCCCCTCCTTGGGGATCATGATCCCTATAGTGGGGGCAGAGCTCGGCCTTCACACCTTCTCTTTGTGTCGCCCGAGTCTAAATCTGACTGTTATTGTCCGGCACAATAGACGGTGGATAAAAGGCGAGCCTGATTCTCGGAGGGGGCGCTGCCGCTATGCCGGATGAATGGGCCCCCCGCCGACCACAGATAGGCTCCGGCCTCCGTGGCATTTAGACTCCTCCGGCAAATAGGCTGCTCAGAGCGTCCCGGCCGTCCCCGATGTGAGCGCTGCTCTGAAGGCAGAACCGCAGGTAGCCAGCGCCGAGATGAATAGACGATGGCAACTAGTAAACACCGGCGCTTGTGGCATGCCGAGCCTCAGAACAAGGCGGACAAAGGGGCATCGGGGGGCCCCATTATACCTGCGCACCCTGCATTAACCATTTCACTGGCCGTTATCCCATTAGTCCTGCGTGATATCGGATACACCACTTCCCGTATCACACCCATAATGGTCAACAAGCAAGGTATGTCCAGGTCTTACAGTAATATAATGCCGGAGCTGCAGTATAGACTGACATACAGGCAGAGCTATAGGTGTGTATACACGGGGGAAGCGTTGGGGTCCGGACTTGTTACTCTCCTGGGATTATAGTGGTGGGTATTCACCCTAATGGCGGTGGCTGGTGATTGTCACTTCAGTGTAGACTTGTATGTAGCTGTCAGATCTCAGAAATGTCCCCACACAGCGGAGGCCGCCATCTTGGCTTAGCCCAGTCTTCACAAGAAAGGGACTTTTAGTTTTAAGTCAAACTCCGCATAAAGAGAACTATCCAGTCCTGGGAGACTCCATAGCTGCCATAGATGGAAGAAGAGACGTATACAGAGCACAGGGAGAGAAGATTTCTTATGTGATGTCCTCCCCAGCGGAGGCCGCCATCTTGGGTAAGCCCAGTTCTCATTAGAAATTGATGATACGGTTGATTATTCAGGGTAAACTTTTCTCTACAAACCACAAGTCAGTGGTGAAAGTTTCTTAGTCCTTGAAGAAAGTCTTTGGTTGGGGGGAGTAAATAATTAGCGCGGACCTCTGCGGCCATGATCGGGCCCCCTGCAGGTATGACGCCCTCCCGCTCCCCCACCGCAGTGTTGCTGCAGAGACAATTCGTCTAATGTATGAAAATATATTCTCGTCAATAACGTGCAAGCCAGCTAAAGAGCCGGAGCATGAATGCATTCATGAGGCCGATAGATCCGGCTATTGATGATCCGGGCTCAAGGTGAGCGAGGGCGCAACTTCACGGTCATTCACAAAGCCGCCCGCCATCTGTCTTCCCAGAAGCCTTAATATGAGACTAATAGGGTCAGAATGTTACAAGCAAATTGTATCTATCAGCGCTGCTTTGTTGGGTGCGATCGATACCCTGCGCAGCGCGGACATGAAGCGGAGCGCGTCACATGCTCATCATGTCAGGCCGCTGCCGATAACCCCAGAGCAGCGCTCACACCTGCACCCCCAGACGGCCAGGATTACTAATTATTATCCTCTGGGTGTCAGCCGGATTTACGTTCCCTGCTTCTATCTAAGCAGGCGCGCTGTTCAGAACTCTGGGAAAGCTGGGTGATGCACGCACAACGTTCACGTTAGGGAGGGGTAAGTGGGGCAGGTAGTCCAGGTGCACATGGATCTGCCCTCCTGCTTCCTCCATCCTCCCTTCCCCCGTACGTCTCCGTTTCTCAGCTGCGGCGTTCCTCATTGATCTTGCCGTGTTTTTCTTGCCGCTGTCTCTTGGATTGACAGCCCGGCCGCCTGGCGCTCCCCCAGATGTGTAGTTACACTTGTTAGATGTGTCACATCATTTTCAGGAATGTGGGAATTTGCAGCGGGACCGCTGTCTGCCTGTTATCTGCTGTCCGCATCCAGTCACTACAGTCTCCGCTCCCATCCTGGCGGCACCCGTCCTCACTGCTGGAGCTTAATGCCCCCGGGAGCACTGTAAGGCATGACCCCCTGCCCCCGGGAGCACTGTAAGGCATGACCCCCTGCCCCCGGGAGCACTGTAAGGCATGACCCCCTGCCCCTGGGAGCACTGTAAGGCATGACCCCCTGCCCCCGGGAGCACTGTAAGGCATGACCCCCTGCCCCCGGGAGCACTGGAAGAAATAACCCCCTGACCCCCAGGTGCACTGTAAGGCATGACCCCCTGCCCCCGGGAGCACTGTAAGGCATGCCCCCCTGCCCCCGGGAGCACTGGAAGGCATGACCCCCTTCCCCCGGGAGCACTGGAAGGCATGACTCCCTGCCCCCGGGAGCACTGGAAGGCATGACCCCCTGCCCCCGGGAGCACTGGAAGGCATGACCCCCTGCCCCCGGGAGCACTGGAAGGCATGACCCCCTGCCCCCGGGAGCACTGTAAGGCATGACCCCCTGCCCCTGGGAGCACTGTAAGGCATGACCCCCTGCCCCCGGGAGCACTGTAAGGCATGACCCCCTGCCCCCGGGAGCACTGTAAGGCATGACCCCCTGCCCCCCAGGTGCACTGTAAGGCATGACCCCCTGCCCCCCAGGTGCACTGTAAGGCATGACCCCCTGCCCCCGGGAGCACTGGAAGGCATGACCCCCTTCCCCCGGGAGCACTGGAAGGCATGACTCCCTGCCCCCGGGAGCACTGTAAGGCATGACTCCCTGCCCCCGGGAGCACTGTAAGGCATGACCCCCTTCCCCCGGGAGCACTGTAAGGCATGACCCCCTGCCCCCGGGAGCACTGTAAGGCATGCCCCCCTGCCCCCGGGAGCACTGGAAGGCATGCCCCCCTGCCCCCGGGAGCACTGGAAGGCATGCCCCCCTGCCCCCGGGAGCACTGGAAGGCATGCCCCCCTTCCCCCGGGAGCACTGTAAGGCATGACCCCCTTCCCCCGGGAGCACTGTAAGGCATGACCCCCTGCCCCCGGGAGCACTGTAAGGCATGACCCCCTGCCCCCGGGAGCACTGTAAGGCATGACCCCCTGCCCCCGGGAGCACTGTAAGGCATGCCCCCCTGCCCCCGGGAGCACTGTAAGGCATGCCCCCCTGCCCCCGGGAGCACTGTAAGGCATGCCCCCCTGCCCCCGGGAGCACTGGAAGGCATGCCCCCCTGCCCCCGGGAGCACTGGAAGGTATAACCCCCTGACCCCCAGGTGCACTGTAAGGCATGACCCCCTGCCCCCGGGAGCACTGGAAGGCATGCCCCCCTTCCCCCGGGAGCACTGTAAGGCATGACCCCCTTCCCCCGGGAGCACTGTAAGGCATGACCCCCTGCCCCCGGGAGCACTGTAAGGCATGACCCCCTGCCCCCGGGAGCACTGTAAGGCATGACCCCCTGCCCCCGGGAGCACTGTAAGGCATGCCCCCCTGCCCCCGGGAGCACTGTAAGGCATGCCCCCCTGCCCCCGGGAGCACTGGAAGGCATGCCCCCCTGCCCCCGGGAGCACTGGAAGGTATAACCCCCTGACCCCCAGGTGCACTGTAAGGCATGACCCCCTGCCCCCGGGAGCACTGGAAGGCATGACCCCCTGCCCCCGGGAGCACTGTTAGGCATGACCCCCTGCCCCTGCATCCACTTGAGGGTGGATTAGGTACACTAGCCGACGGGGTATCCTGGGTTCTGCAGCAGTGGGGGGTGTCCATACAATGTGTCCTGCCCTCACCTTGTCCTCCTTGTCCTGTGTTGCAGGTTACAGACCACGCCACCACCGCCTTGCTGCACTACCAGCTGCCACAGATGCCCGACGTGGTGGTGCGATCCTTCATGGTGAGTACAAGCCCCGAGAGACACGAGCCACGCAGGAGACAAGACGCTTTATCACACGCTTTACATCTGCAGAATTGACAATTCCAATATTATTGATTTTTTTTTAGTGTTTTGAGCTTCCTCCTACAGATCTCTGATGTTTTACTATTTCACCCTGGGGGGTCCTCTAGCCCCCCGCCCGCTCCCAGAATTACTCTACTACCTAATGACCATCCGTCCATACAGTGACGCCTCCTTTAGTCTCAATGCCAGGAGTGTAGGGGATTGGCTTAGACCCCAGGCATAGACAAGTCTGGGGGTCCCGTGTACCCTCAATGCACATCTGTGAGTGGTATCTGCATGAACAGGCAATAGAGCGGCTACCCATGTGTCCCTTAATGATTGTTGGGGGGTCCCAGGGGTCAGTCACCACCTATCAGCTAATTCTATCCTATCCTGCTCATAGAGGATGATATAACATTACAGAAATAACCCATCAAACTCAGACTCCAGAGCCGGCAAATGAATGGACTGGACAGTGTCACCTCTGTGTGCCCAGGTCCGGCTGTAGGTCCATCCAGGGGGCATCAAATATGGCGGCTCAGCTGGTTTCCCCAGTTATCCTCAGATATTTAGCATATTAGGGTGAGGTCAGCGAAAAGGAGTCTTCAAACATCTGCCCCTTCCCCCAGGGCAGCAGTGGGGGGGACCAGACAGGGGGCAGCAGCCATGTCCTAATGTCCAGAGGTTGGGGGTCCCATAACCATCATATGACACCTCCCGCTTCTCATCGGTCCCGTCCCACAGTCTCCAGATCTGCTCTGAAAAGTGGAAAGTTCTGGTAGACACGAGGCCGTCCGCACAGTCAGCACCGGGCTACCCGGGGGAGGCCGGGGGTGATTGATCGGCTGTAACTCCAGCTGAGATCCTTCTCCGAAGAGTCTGACAGACGCTCGATACAAGCGCCAATATCCTGGACCCTGCAGCGGTCAGCGCCGGAGCTAATGGAGGAATATACTGTACTATAGGATGTCATAATAACCCTCTGCATGTCCTGCTCCTACCACCGCCATGTAGTGCACCGGGCCGGAGCTAATGGAGGGATATACTGTACCATAGGATGTCATAATAACCCGGCTGCATGTCCTGCTCCTAGCACCGCCATGTAGTGCACCGGGCCGGAGCTAATGGAGGGATATACTGTACCATAGGATGTCATAATAACCCGGCTGCATGTCCTGCTCCTAGCACCGCCATGTAGTGCACCGGGCCGGAGCTAATGGAGGGATATACTGTACTATAGGATGTCATAATAACCCTCTGCATGTCCTGCTCCTACCACCGCCATGTAGTGCACCGGGCCGGAGCTAATGGAGGGATATACTGTACTATAGGATGTCATAATAACCCTCTGCATGTCCTGCTCCTACCACCGCCATGTAGTGCACCGGGCCGGAGCTAATGGAGGGATATACTGTACTATAGGATGTCATAATAACCCGTCTGCATGTCCTGCTCCTACCACCGCCATGTAGTGCACCGGGCCGGAGCTAATGGAGGGATATACTGTACTATAGGATGTCATAATAACCCTCTGCATGTCCTGCTCCTACCACCGCCATGTAGTGCACCGGGCCGGAGCTAATGGAGGGATATACTGTACTATAGGATGTCATAATAACCCGTCTGCATGTCCTGCTCCTACCACCGCCATGTAGTGCACCGGGCCGGAGCTAATGGAGGGATATACTGTACTATAGGATGTCATAATAACCCGGCTGCATCTCCTGCTCCTACCACCGCCATGTAGTGCACCGGGCCGGAGCTAATGGAGGGATATACTGTACTATAGGATGTCATAATAACCCGGCTGCATCTCCTGCTCCTACCACCGCCATGTAGTGCACCGGGCCGGAGCTAATGGAGGAATATACTGTACTATAGGATGTCATAATAACCCGGCTGCATCTCCTGCTCCTACCACCGCCATGTAGTGCACCGGGCCGGAGCTACGGGTCATCTGCCCTGTCCCAGTGATTTACAGGACTGTCTGTAGGATGTATGAAGGACCATAAGTCCTGCCGCAGCTTCATTCCAGAGTCTCCTGTTCCTTCCCCCGGGTTATCCTCAGCCCGAGCTCCTTTAAGTCTTTGTTTTTCGTAAAGTCGGATATTGACGTCTTCTTCTGCGGGGAAGGAGCTCGGCAGAACACAGACAAATGTGCGTCCCGGGCCGCGTCCCATCCCTCATTCTCTCCTCTCCGTATTGATTGAAGGAAGAAATATTGAGTGTGTAACTGTTTGGCCTCCCTCCGGTTTTTATTTAGCCACCCATCACCCCGCTCTCATTTTCCCAAAATCTTGTCGGAGGATTGTAGAGGGATGCGTTCCCTCCGCCTGCGCCTCCTCATTCATCAGACGTCTCGGACGCGCCGGTTACTGTGGGAACAGCGGCCTAATGTCTGGGAAATAAATCTGGGAAAATGTCATTTTCTGCTAAAAATCTCCCCCCCCCCCCCCTGAGTATCTGGCAGACACCAGATACTCAGCTCCATCGGTGCACATCCGCAGGAGATATTATATGTTATATATATATTCTATGCAGAATAGGACATGACCCATAATGTACAGGGGATGGGGGTCATGCACACAGTAGTATAGCAGATCTGACCAACCCCTATGCAAAAACCAGACTGCCCCCCAGGGTGTAACAGAAATGGGCCCCCTTCAAGCCAGCTGTCATCATAGAACTGTCCTGTCTGCAAGCCAACCCCCTACTCCAGCATCAGCTCACTGTACAGAGAAAATTACAATGTAACAGGGTGTTACAGACTGTACAGCCCCAGATTTAGGATTCTATCGCACAAGATTTGCATATGATTTGCATACAGTACAATTCACAGCAGGTAAATTTCTAACTTCACAAAGCAGGAAATCTCCCATCACAATCCTTTATGATAAACTAGGGACTGTGATTATTGTAATCTTCTACTTGTTATCCATGGTCTCCTTCCTTTTTAATATCAACTTTTACAATCATGCTAATGAGCCAGCAGGGCTGGGGGTGTTACCAGAGCCCCTCCGTGTTGTAGCTTCACAGACTGTTATACCACTTCTCCCTCAGCACTTCCCCCTTCCCTCTGCCTGCTGTAATCTCACGCATTGGGATGGGGAAAGTGCTCCTGCACAGTGTAACAGCCGGGGAAGCTACTTCACAAATGGGCTCTGAGAATGTCCCCCATTGCCTTTCTTTTGATTTTTAGAAGGCAGGAGGCCATGGATAAGAAATATAAGAAGATACCACAGTCCCGGTGCCTGGATCTATGGGTAAGTGTCAGGACGGATTGTGATTGCAGAAAGCTGTAAGTTTCCTGCAGTCCTGATTGATGTCAGTGTTACAATTTATAGCAGAGAACTGTCCTGTCTGCAAGCAAAACCCTCCGTTACAAAAAATTGAGATATTTATCGGTACCAATACAACATAAATAATAAAGCTTTATATATATGTATAGCGCCATCCTATGCCGTAGCGCTGTACCCAGCCCCTCCCTCCCCCTCCTTATCCCCCCCCCCCCATGAGGTTGTCCGGTTTAGGGGAATATCCCCTTTAATTCTTTTGCGCTTGTGTTGTGTGTGTGATCTGTATTAATAGTCTCTGAGCTGCCCGGATTATTTTCGTTGGATGTGGCGGTTTTTTTCTTCACGCCATATGGGACGCCGCTTTTAGGAAAGCTGAGCCCAGGAGGAAGAGGAGAAGGGGAAAAAAAAGTCCCATTTCTGGCATTTTTTATTTCTTATAAATCAGCTTTTCTCTTTGACCTTGTAGCGTAATTTGTCCCCTTTTGGCGGCTGTAGAATCAGTGCGTCTCGGGGGCCCTGGGCGCGGGGCCAGAGCGCGTCTTCTCGTCACCCGGAGCATTAGACATGACAGCTGAGGATGACACTTGTGATGTGGCTTCTTCTCCCGCAGACCTGGTTAAGAAGTTACATCAAGCTGTTCCAGGCTCCGTGCCAGCGCTGCGGAAAGTTCTTGCAGGACGGTCTGCCGCCCACGTGGAGGGATTTCCGCACCTTAGAGGCTTTCCACGACACCTGCCGCCAGTAGTGCACAGGGGGGGGACACATGGGGGGGACCCCACACAGAAGACACAGGACTTGGAGACTGTTCAGACTCGGACCCCAAGGGAGTCAGGAATCCAATGATGTGAAGACCCTGAGCTCATTGCTCCACATCCAAGAGGACGGCAAAATGTGGACTTTTGGATCTTTTTTTTTTTAAAAAAAAAGGAAAAAAGGGGAAAAAAAAATATTCTTTCGTTTTTATTAAAATATATAAATATCTATTATTTCTGTGTTCAATAAAAATGTGGGACTTTTGTAACGTGATTAAAGTGAAATGGGGTCGATGGGGCACAAATAGTAATAGAAGAGCAGCCACCCGGCCCCTGCAGCCATGAAAGGGTTAAAGGGATTCCGATCCGCTGTTGTAACCATAAGGCAGCAAGTGCTATGTATTGTCCCTGGAGAGATGTGTAATCATACCTCACACTGCTGTGCTCTGTGCTCCCTGCAGCCAGTGCTATGTATTGTCCCTGGAGAGATGTGTAATCAGACCTCACACTGCTGTGCTCTGTGCTCTCTGCAGCCAGTGTTATGTATTGTCCCTGGAGAGATGTGTAATCACACCTCACACTGCTGTGCTCTGTGCTCTCTGCAGCCAGTGTTATGTATTGTCCCTGGAGAGATGTGTAATCATACCTCACACTGCTGTGCCCTGTGCTCTCTGCAGCCAGTGTTATGTATTGTCCCTGGAGAGATGTGTAACTATACCTCACACTGCTGTGCTCTGTGCTCTCTGCAGCCAGTGTTATGTATTGTCTCTGGAGAGATGTGTAATCAGACCTCACACTGCTGTGCTCTGTGCTCTCTGCAGCCAGTGTTATGTATTGTCCCTGGAGAGATGTGTAATCAGACCTGTGTGTATGTTGTAGTAGCAGCAGGACTGTGATGCATGGATTCAGGATCGTAGCTTCTCCAAGTGCACTAGTGTATGTATTCACACTTCTGTGCTCTCTTCTCTCTGCATTGAGTTGTTCCAAAGGCAATTTCCCACTGCTTTAGTATTTAACCAGAAGCCACCTACAGATTTTGCCCATTACCTATAGGAGGGGGACATAGAGCCGCTACATGTACAGAGCACAGCAGTGTGAGGATACACCCCCAGTGCACTTGGAGATGCTGGAATCTGTGTATGTTGTTAGTAGCAGTAGGACTATGAATTTATATTCCCAAAGGTCTGATTACTCATCTCTCCAGGGACAATAGATAACACTGGCTGCAGAGAGCACAGAGCACAGCAGTGTGAGGTCTGGTTACACATCTCTCCAGGGACAATACAATACACTGGCTGCAGAGAGCACAGAGCAAAGCAGTGTGAGGTATGATTACTCATCTCTCCAGGGACAATACATAACACTGGCTGCAGAGAGCACAGAGCACAGCAGTGTGAGGTCTGATTACTCATCTCTCCAGGGACAATACATAACACTGGCTGCAGAGAGCACAGCAGTGTGAGGTCTGATTACACATCTCTCCAGGGATAATACATAACACTGGCTGCAGAGAGCACAGAGCACAGCAGTGTGAGGTCTGATCACACATCTCTCCAGGGACATAACACTGGCTGCAGAGAGCACAGCAGTGTGAGGTCTGATTACACATCTCTCCAGGGACAGTACATAACACTGGCTGCAGAGAGCACAGATCACAGCAGTGTGAGGTCTGATTACACATCTCTCCTTGGACAATACATAACACTGGCTGCAGAGAGCACAGAGCACAGCAGTGTGAGGTCTGATTACACATCTCTCCAGGGACAGTACATAACACTGGCTGCAGAGAGCACAGAGCACAGCAGTGTGAGGTCTGATTGCACATCTCTCCAGGGACAGTACATAACACTGGCTGCAGAGAGCACAGAGCACAGCAGTGTGAGGTCTGATTACACATCTCTCCAGGGACAGTACATAACACTGGCTGCAGAGAGCACAGCAGTGTGAGGTCTGATTACACATCTCTCCAGGGACAATACATAACACTGGCTGCAGAGAGCACAGAGCACAGCAGTGTGAGGGCTGATTACTCATCTCTCCAGGGACAATACATAACACAGGCTACACAGAGCACAGAACACAGCAGTGTGAGGTCTGATTACACATCTCTCCAACGCTGACTGCAGTCAAAATGACAGATCCCTTCAATCCAACAAATCACAGGTAAGTTGTCTAATTGCACTCACGTCTCTGGAGCAGGAGGAGATTACAGACACGAGGACACCAGCACTGGGGTAGGTCTAATCTAGCAATGGCTTGGGGCCTGGTTTCCTGTTGGGCGGCACCTGGACTTCCCCTTTAAGTCGTTGTGTTCTCTAGGAATCTGCAGGCCGCAGCAGGTTTAGGTATTAATTATAGATGGGCTCCGCTCCTGATCGCTGATGTGTCCGGCAGAGCTTTTAGCGCTTGGCCGTTTCACCTGCAGAAGTCCTGGCGTCAGTCGTCTGCGGGGGGCGCACTCCACCCCATCACTCGCCTCCCCGCACCCGCTGACATCTTGGCCTGTGCTACGAGCAAACCATTAGGCTCATGTCCTGGCTGCAAATCCCTATCGATCCCTCCACCACACAATTACCTTCCTCCTCCTCGTTTATGGCCGTTCCTGGACGCAGTTAACCCTTGCTGTCACCACTTTTTGGGGGATGTATAGAGCCGCCCTGTACGCTATATAAACTCTGTTATCTACTTTGTGTGGCTGGGGAAGATCCCTTTAAGAGTATTATTTATTGCACCCACTAAACTAACGAGAAGGGGAGCCCTTCCCATGGCGTCAAATCAGGGGTGTGTAGGACAAGACTTCTGAGAGGTGTGGCTTATATCAAAAGGTGTGACTAAATATGCAAATACATAATCCATCTATAAATCCACGCATTTCGAGTCACATACAACCCCTCCCCTGCAAGTCATGTAACCGTTATGCCTGAAAGAAGATGCCCTATGACCTCTGCCCACCAGGCCACGCCCTGAAGGGACCACGCGCTTCACATTAGTAGTGGATTTTGTCACATTGGATCTTCCAAGACGTATTTTAGCTACTTCACCTAGCAAAAAGTTTCTGCTGTCCTAAAACTTTATCGGGTGTAAGTGACCTTTACCCTCAAGTCCCACAACATTCCCCAATCTGCATTGAAAGCAATGAAGGAGAGCGACCGTTGTGCGGAAGAGGCCATCCCGCTCTCGTTTTCTGTCCCGTGGTTTGCACAGTAAGGAGTGAATTCCTACGCGTTTTAAGTCTGACGGTGTCCAGGCCCCTTCTCTCCGCTCCGCTGTCACAGGACAACCCCCTAGTAAGATATTACATCATCACCTCAAGGGTCATACAGGGCCACGCCCACGCGTTTCACATCACACGACACCCAGTAATCTCCATAGAAAACAAAAGCCGAGCAAATCTATTGTCCTACAGTAGTCATCTCATTCCGGGAGAGAGGGACTGATCCGGCATTTTGATTCTTGTCTACGAGGTCGTGAAAGTGACGCGTTTCAAGTCACAAGACGACCCCTTCCCAATTCATACGGGGCCCACTTACCACTGGGAGGATGTGCACCTGTCCTGTAGGACATTGTTACACTATGACATGTAACCACTAGGGGCGCACATTGCGGTGCCCACGCGTTTCACGTCACACTTCGTCCCCTATTCGCACTAATACCAGACACAACCTGTATACTGGAGCGGCGCTGGATCCAGATTTGTCCCACCATGCTCATAGACATCTACCTGAGGGGCAGGGTCCACGCTTCCTCTACCCCCACCTCCCCTCCACTCACTTTCATTTCAATGTCAGCACCGGACTCCCATGTAGGGAGTTGCCTAATCTGGGCCCCCACCCTCCCATCCCCCATCATACGTTTTTCATGGTCGTTTGCCGCTGTTGTTGTGTTCTCTCTGAGTACAGATCATGTAGTAGATGTGTCCTGCAGTCCTATGTAACAGCACAGATAACACAGTGATATCTCTGAGTACAGATCATGTAGTAGATGTGTCCTGCAGTCCTATGTAACACCACAGATAACACAGTGATATCTCTGAGTACAGATCATGTAGTAGATGTGTCCTGCAGTCCTATGTAACACCACAGATAACACAGTGATATCTCTGAGTACAGATCATGTAGTAGATGTGTCCTGCAGTCCTATGTAACACCACAGATAACACAGTGATATCTCTGAGTACAGATCATGTAGTAGATGTGTCCTGCAGTCCTATGTAACACCACAGATAACACAGTGATATCTCTGAGTACAGATCATGTAGTAGATGTGTCCTGCAGTCCTATGTAACACTACAGATAACACAGTGATATCTCTGAGTACAGATCATGTAGTAGATGTGTCCTGCAGTCCTATGTAACACCACAGATAACACAGTGATATCTCTGAGTACAGATCATGTAGTAGATGTGTCCTGCAGTTCTATGTAACACCACAGATAACACAGTGATATCTCTGAGTACAGATCATGTAGTAGATGTGTCCTGCAGTCCTATGTAACACCACAGATAACACAGTGATATCTCTGAGTACAGATCATGTAGTAGATGTGTCCTGCAGTCCTATGTAACACCACAGATAACACAGTGATATCTCTGAGTACAGATCATGTAGTAGATGTGTCCTGCAGTCCTATGTAACACCACAGATAACACCGTGATATCTCTGAGTACAGATCATGTAGTAGATGTGTCCTGCAGTCCTATGTAACACCACAGATAACACAGTGATATCTCTGAGTACAGATCATGTAGTAGATGTGTCCTGCAGTCCTATGTAACACCACAGATAACACAGTGATATCTCTGAGTACATATCATGTAGTAGATGTGTCCTGCAGTCCTATGTAACACCACAGATAACACAGTGATATCTCTGAGTACAGATCATGTAGTAGATGTGTCCTGCAGTCCTATGTAACACCACAGATAACACAGTGATATCTGAGTACAGATCATGTAGTAGATGTATCCTGCAGTCCTATGTAACACCACAGATAACACAGTGATAGCTCTGAGTACAGATCATGTAGTAGATGTGTCCTGCAGTCCTATGTAACACCACAGATAACACAGTGATATCTCTGAGTACAGATCATGTAGTAGATGTCACCTGCAGTCCTATGTAACACCACAGATAACACAGTGATATCTCTCTGAGTACAGATCATGTAGTAGATGTGACCTGCAGTCCTATGTAACACCACAGATAACACAGTGATATCTCTGAGTACAGATCATGTAGTAGATGTGTCCTGCAGTCCTATGTAACACCACAGATAACACAGTGATATCTCTGAGTACAGATCATGTAGTAGATGTGTCCTGTAGTCCTATGTAACACCACAGATAACACAGTGATATCTCTGAGTACAGATCATGTAGTACATGTGTCCTGCAGTCCTATGTAACACCACAGATAACACAGTGATATCTCTGAGTACAGATCATGTAGTAGATGTGTCCTGCAGTCCTATGTAACACCACAGATAACACAGTGATATCTCTGAGTACAGATCATGTAGTAGATGTGTCCTGCAGTCCTATGTAACAGCACAGATAACACAGTGATATCTCTGAGTACAGATCATGTAGTAGATGTGTCCTGCAGTCCTATGTAACACCACAGATAACACAGTGATATCTCTCTGAGTACAGATCATGTAGTAGTGTCCTGCAGTCCTATGTAACAGCACAGATAACACAGTGATATCTCTGAGTACAGATCATGTAGTAGATGTGTCCTGCAGTCCTATGTAACACCACAGATAACACAGTGATATCTCTGAGTACAGATCATGTAGTAGATGTGCCCTGCAGTCCTATGTAACACCACAGATAACACAGTGATATCTCTGAGTACAGATCATGTAGTAGATGTGTCCTGCAGTCCTATGTAACACCACAGATAACACAGTGATATCTCTGAGTACAGATCATGTAGTAGATGTGTCCTGCAGTCCTATGTAACACCACAGATAACACAGTGATATCTCTGAGTACAGATCATGTAGTAGATGTGTCCTGCAGTCCTATGTAACACCACAGATAACACAGTGATATCTGAGTACAGATCATGTAGTAGATGTGTCCTGCAGTCCTATGTAACACCACAGATAACACAGTGATATCTCTGAGTACAGATCATGTAGTAGATGTAACCTGCAGTACTATGTAACACCACAGATAACACAGTGATATCTCTGAGTACAGATCATGTAGTAGATGTGTCCTGCAGTCCTATGTAACACCACAGATAACACAGTGATATCTCTGAGTACAGATCATGTAGTAGATGTGTCCTGCAGTCCTATGTAACACCACAGATAACACAGTGATATCTCTGAGTACAGATCATGTAGTAGATGTTCCTGCAGTCCTATGTAACACCACAGATAACACAGTGATATCTCTGAGTACAGATCATGTAGTAGATGTGTCCTGCAGTCCTATGTAACACCACAGATAACACAGTGATATCTCTGAGTACTGATCATGTAGTAGATGTCACCTGCAGTCCTATGTAACACCACAGATAACACAGTGATATCTCTGAGTACAGATCATGTAGTAGATGTGTCCTGCAGTCCTATGTAACAGCACAGATAACACAGTGATATCTCTGAGTACAGATCATGTAGTAGATGTGTCCTGCAGTCCTATGTAACACCACAGATAACACCGTGATATCTCTGAGTACAGATCATGTAGTAGATGTGTCCTGCAGTCCTATGTAACAGCACAGATAACACAGTGATATCTCTGAGTACAGATCATGTAGTAGATGTGTCCTGCAGTCCTATGTAACACTACAGATAACACAGTGATATCTCTGAGTACATATCATGTAGTAGATGTGTCCTGCAGTCCTATGTAACACCACAGATAACACAGTGATATCTCTGAGTACAGATCATGTAGTAGATGTGTCCTGCAGTCCTATGTAACACCACAGATAACACCGTGATATCTCTGAGTACAGATCATGTAGTAGATGTGTCCTGCAGTCCTATGTAACACCACAGATAACACAGTGATATCTCTGAGTACAGATCATGTAGTAGATGTGTCCTGCAGTCCTATGTAACACCACAGATAACACAGTGATATCTCTGAGTACATATCATGTAGTAGATGTGTCCTGCAGTCCTATGTAACACCACAGATAACACAGTGATATCTCTGAGTACAGATCATGTAGTAGATGTGTCCTGCAGTCCTATGTAACACCACAGATAACACAGTGATATCTGAGTACAGATCATGTAGTAGATGTATCCTGCAGTCCTATGTAACACCACAGATAACACAGTGATAGCTCTGAGTACAGATCATGTAGTAGATGTGTCCTGCAGTCCTATGTAACACCACAGATAACACAGTGATATCTCTGAGTACAGATCATGTAGTAGATGTCACCTGCAGTCCTATGTAACACCACAGATAACACAGTGATATCTCTCTGAGTACAGATCATGTAGTAGATGTGACCTGCAGTCCTATGTAACACCACAGATAACACAGTGATATCTCTGAGTACAGATCATGTAGTAGATGTGTCCTGCAGTCCTATGTAACACCACAGATAACACAGTGATATCTCTGAGTACAGATCATGTAGTAGATGTGTCCTGTAGTCCTATGTAACACCACAGATAACACAGTGATATCTCTGAGTACAGATCATGTAGTACATGTGTCCTGCAGTCCTATGTAACACCACAGATAACACAGTGATATCTCTGAGTACAGATCATGTAGTAGATGTGTCCTGCAGTCCTATGTAACACCACAGATAACACAGTGATATCTCTGAGTACAGATCATGTAGTAGATGTGTCCTGCAGTCCTATGTAACAGCACAGATAACACAGTGATATCTCTGAGTACAGATCATGTAGTAGATGTGTCCTGCAGTCCTATGTAACACCACAGATAACACAGTGATATCTCTCTGAGTACAGATCATGTAGTAGTGTCCTGCAGTCCTATGTAACAGCACAGATAACACAGTGATATCTCTGAGTACAGATCATGTAGTAGATGTGTCCTGCAGTCCTATGTAACACCACAGGTAACACAGTGATATCTCTGAGTACAGATCATGTAGATGTGTCCTGCAGTCCCATGTAACAGCACAGATAACACAGTGATATCTCTGAGTACAGATCATGTAGTAGATGTGTCCTGCAGTCCTATGTAACACCACAGATAACACAGTGATATCTCTGAGTACAGATCATGTAGTAGATGTTACCTGCAGTCCTATGTAACACCACAGATAACACAGTGATATCTCTGAGTACAGATCATGTAGTAGATGTGTCCTGCAGTCCTATGTAACACCACAGATAGCACAGTGATATCTCTGAGTACAGATCATGTAGTAGATGTGTCCTGCAGTCCTATGTAACACCACAGATAACACAGTGATATCTCTGAGTACAGATCATGTAGTAGATGTGTCCTGCAGTCCTATGTAACACCACAGATAACACAGTGATATCTCTGAGTACAGATCATGTAGTAGATGTGTCCTGCAGTCCTATGTAACACCACAGATAACACAGTGATATCTCTGAGTACAGATCATGTAGTAGATGTGCCCTGCAGTCCTATGTAACACCACAGATAACACAGTGATATCTCTGAGTACAGATCATGTAGTAGATGTGTCCTGCAGTCCTATGTAACACCACAGATAACACAGTGATATCTCTGAGTACAGGTCATGTAGTAGATGTGTCCTGCAGTCCTATGTAACACCACAGATAACACAGTGATATCTCTCTGAGTACAGATCATGTAGTAGTAGTGTCCTGCAGTCCTATGTAACACCACAGATAACACAGTGATATCTCTCTGAGTACAGATCATGTAGTAGATGTGTCCTGCAGTCCTATGTAACACCACAGATAACACAGTGATATCTCTGAGTACAGATCATGTAGTAGATGTGTCCTGCAGTCCTATGTAACACCACAGATAACACAGTGATATCTCTGAGTACAGATCATGTAGTAGATGTGACCTGCAGTCCTATGTAACACCACAGATAACACAGTGATATCTCTGAGTACAGATCATGTAGTAGATGTGTCCTGCAGTCCTATGTAACACCACAGATAACACAGTGATATCTCTGAGTACAGATCATGTAGTAGATGTATCCTGCAGTCCTATGTAACACCACAGATAACACAGTGATATCTCTGAGTACAGATCATGTAGTAGATGTGCCCTGCAGTCCTATGTAACACCACAGATAACACAGTGATATCTCTGAGTACAGATCATGTAGTAGATGTGTCCTGCAGTCCTATGTAACACCACAGATAACACAGTGATATCTCTGAGTACAGATCATGTAGTAGATGTGTCCTGCAGTCCTATGTAACACCACAGATAACACAGTGATATCTCTCTGAGTACAGATCATGTAGTAGATGTCACCTGCAGTCCTATGTAACACCACAGATAACACAGTGATATCTCTGAGTACAGATCATGTAGTAGATGTGTCCTGCAGTCCTATGTAACACCACAGATAACACAGTGATATCTCTGAGTACAGATCATGTAGTAGATGTGTCCTGCAGTCCTATGTAACACCACAGATAACACAGTGATATCTCTCTGAGTACAGATCATGTAGTAGATGTGTCCTGCAGTCCTATGTAACACCACAGATAACACAGTGATATCTCTGAGTACAGATCATGTAGTAGATGTGTCCTGCAGTCCCATGTAACACTGTGACTTCCGCCTGTCATCCTATGAGTGTGATTGATTAATGCAATAATTGCGTTTCGCCGCTAAGAACCCCCCCTTTTAATTAATTCTCAAGCTGAAAATAAAAACTCTTCAACTAAAGAAAAAATAATAATGATGACTGGAAAATGTGATCAAGAGTGACGGAGGAGACAGTATCCGTAACTCGGCACATTGGGGCACATTTACTAAGGGTCCGCAGCCGCGAATCCGTCGGGTTTTTCCCGAATATTTCCGCTTTGCGCTGTATTTCACGGGATTGTGGCGATCGATTTTTGGCGCAAACTTTCGCGAGACAGAAATCGAAGGCGTGGCCACCGGAAAACCCGAAGGATTCGGAAAAACCGCGGAATTTAAAAAGCCATTTGTGTCGCAAGATCAAGCACTCACATACACCAGAAAAAAGCAGGTGAACTTTGGCGGACCTCGGCGCAGCAGCGAAACATGGTGAATGTCGGCGCACGAACCTTAGTGAATCGAGGCAGAACCCGAATCAGCGTCGGGGAACCCGCCGCTGGATCGCGACTGGACCGGGTAAGTAAATGTGCCCCATTATGTGTCCCTGCTGCATACTAAGAAAGCATCTGCTACGATGGGATGTTCCCCAAGTGTCAGCGTGTCCCTGTCCTGTCCCCCAAGTGTCAGCGTGTCCCTGTCCTGTCCCCCAAGTGTCAGCTTGTCCCTGTCCTGTCCCCCAAGTGTCAGCGTGTCCCTGTCCTGTCCCCCCCAAGTGTCAGCGTGTCCCTGTCCTGTCCCCCCAAGTGTCAGCGTGTCCCTGTCCTGTCCCCCCAAGTGTCAGCGTGTCCATGTCCTGTCCCCCAAGTGTCAGCGTGTCCCTGTCCTGTCCCCCCAAGTGTCATTGTGTCCCTGTCCTGTCCCCCAAGTGTCAGCGTGTCCCTGTCCTGTCCCCCCAAGTGTCAGCGTGTCCCTGTCCTGTCCCCCCAAGTGTCAGCGTGTCCCTGTCCTGTCCCCCAAGTGTCAGCGTGTCCCTGTCCTGTCCCCCAAGTGTCAGCGTGTCCCTGTCCCCCCCAAGTGTCAGCGTGTCCCTGTCCCCCCCAAGTGTCAGCGTGTCCCTGTCCTGCCCCCCCAAGTGTCAGCGTGTCCCTGTCCTGTCCCCCCCAAGTGTCAACGTGTCCCTGTCCCCCCAAGTGTCAGCCTGTCCCTGTCCTGTCCCCCCATGTGTCAGCCTGTCCCTGTCCTGTCCCCCCATGTGTCAGCCTGTCCCTGTCCTGTCCCCCCTAAGTGTCAGCGTGTCCCTGTCCTGTCCCCCAAGTGTCAGCGTGTCCCTGTCCTGTCCCCCAAGTGTCAGCGTGTCCCTGTCCTGTCCCCCAAGTGTCAGCGTGTCCCTGTCCTGTCCCCCCAAAGTTTTAGCGTGTCCCTGTCCTGCCCCCCCCAAGTGTCAGCGTGTCCCTATCCTGTCCCCCCCAAGTGTCAGCGTGTCCCTGTCCCCCCAAGTGTCAGCTTGTCCCTGTCCTGTTCCCCCAAGTGTCAGCGTGTCCCTGTCCTGCCCCCCCAAGTGTCAGCGTGTCCCTGTCCTGTCCCCCCCGAGTGTCAGCGTGTCCCTGTCCTGTCCCCCCCGAGTGTCAGCGTGTCCCTGTCCTGTCCCCCCCGAGTGTCAGCGTGTCCCTGTCCTGTCCCCCCCGAGTGTCAGCGTGTCCCTGTCCTGTCCCCCCCGAGTGTCAGCGTGTCCCTGTCCTGTCCCCCCCGAGTGTCAGCGTGTCCCTGTCCTGTCCCCCCCCGAGTGTCAGCGTGTCCCTGTCCTGTCCCCCCCGAGTGTCAGCGTGTCCCTGTCCTGTCCCCCCCGAGTGTCAGCGTGTCCCTGTCCTGTCCCCCCCGAGTGTCAGCGTGTCCCTGTCCTGTCCCCCCCGAGTGTCAGCGTGTCCCTGTTCTGTCCCCCCCGAGTGTCAGCGTGTCCCTGTCCTGTCCCCCCCCAAGTGTCAGCGTGTCCCTGTCCCCCCCAAGTGTCAGCTTGTCCCTGTCCTGTCCCCCCCAAGTGTCAGCGTGTCCCTGTCCTGTCCCCCCCAAGTGCCAGTGTGTCCCTGTCCTGTCCCCCAAGTGTCAGCGTGTCCCTGTCCTGTCCCCCCAAGTGTCAGCGTGTCCCTGTCCTTTCCCCCCAAGTGTCAGCGTGTCCCTGTCCTGTCCCCCCCAAGTGTCAGCGTGTCCCTGTCCTGTCCCCCCCAAGTGTCAGCGTGTCCCTGTCCTGTCCCCCCCAAGTGTCAGCGTGTCCCTGTCCTGTTCCCCAAGTGTCAGCGTGTCCCTGTCCTGCTCCCCAAGTGTCAGCGTGTCCCTGTCCTGTCCCCCCAAGTGTCAGCGTGTCCCTGTCCTGTTCCCCAAGTGTCAGCGTGTCCCTGTCCTGTTCCCCAAGTGTCAGCGTGTCCCTGTCCTGTCCCCCCCAAGTGTCAGCGTGTCCCTGTCCTGTCCCCCCCAAGTGTCAGCGTGTCCCTGTCCTGTCCCCCCCAAGTTTCAGCGCTTCCCTGTCCTGTTCCCCAAGTGTCAGCGTGTCCCTGTCCTGTCCCCCCAAGTGTCAGCGTGTCCCTGTCCTGTCCCCCCAAGTGTCAGCGTGTCCCTGTCCTGTTCCCCAAGTGTCAGCGTGTCCCTGTCCTGTTCCCCAAGTGTCAGCGTGTCCCTGTCCTGTCCCCAAGTGTCAGCGTGTCCCTGTCCTGTCCCCCCAAGTGTCACCGTGTCCCTGTCCTGTCCCCCCAAGTGTCATCGTGTCCCTGTCCTGTCCCCCAAGTGTCAGCGTGTCCCTGTCCTGTCCCCCCAAGTGTCAGCGTGTCCCTGTCCTGTTCCCCAAGTGTCAGCGTGTCCCTGTCCTGTTCCCCAAGTGTCAGCGTGTCCCTGTCCTGTCCCCAAGTGTCAGCGTGTCCCTGTCCTGTCCCCCCAAGTGTCACCGTGTCCCTGTCCTGTCCCCCCAAGTGTCACCGTGTCCCTGTCCTGTCCCCCCAAGTGTCAGCGTGTCCCTGTCCTGTTCCCCAAGTGTCAGCGTGTCCCTGTCCTGTTCCCCAAGTGTCAGCGTGTCCCTGTCCTGTCCCCCCCAAGTGTCAGCGTGTCCCTGTCCTGTCCCCCCCAAGTGTCAGCGTGTCCCTGTCCTGTCCCCCCCAAGTGTCAGCGTGTCCCTGTCCTGTCCCCCCCAAGTGTCAGCGCTTCCCTGTCCTGTTCCCCAAGTGTCAGCGTGTCCCTGTCCTGTCCCCCCAAGTGTCAGCGTGTCCCTGTCCTGTCCCCCCAAGTGTCAGCGTGTCCCTGTCCTGTTCCCCAAGTGTCAGCGTGTCCCTGTCCTGTTCCCCAAGTGTCAGCGTGTCCCTGTCCTGTCCCCAAGTGTCAGCGTGTCCCTGTCCTGTCCCCCCAAGTGTCACCGTGTCCCTGTCCTGTCCCCCCAAGTGTCATCGTGTCCCTGTCCTGTCCCCCAAGTGTCAGCGTGTCCCTGTCCTGTCCCCCAAGTGTCAGTGTGTCCCTGTCCTGTCCCCCAAGTGTCAGTGTGTCCCTGTCCTGTCCCCCAAGTGTCAGCGTGTCCCTGTCCTGTCCCCCAAGTGTCAGCGTGTCCCTGTCCTGTCCCCCAAGTGTCAGCGTGTCCCTGTCCCCCCAAGTGTCAGCGTGTCCCTGTCCTGTCCCAGTCCCCCAAGTGTCAGCGTGTCCCTGTCCTGTCCCAGTCCCCCAAGTGTCAGCGTGTCCCTGTCCTGTCCCCCCAAGTGTCAGCGTGTCCCTGTCCTGTACCCCAAGTGTCAGCGTGTCCCTGTCCTGTCCCCCCCGAGTGTCAGCGTGTCCCTGTCCTGTCCCCCCCGAGTGTCAACGTGTCCCTGTCCTGTCCCCCCCGAGTGTCAGCGTGTCCCTGTCCCCCAAGTGTCAGCGTGTCCCTGTCCTGTCCCCCAAGTGTCAGCGTGTCCCTGTCCTGTCCCCCAAGTGTCAGTGTGTCCCTGTCCTGTCCCCCAAGTGTCAGTGTGTCCCTGTCCTGTCCCCCAAGTGTCAGCGTGTCCCTGTCCTGTCCCCCAAGTGTCAGCGTGTCCCTGTCCTGTCCCCCAAGTGTCAGCGTGTCCCTGTCCCCCCAAGTGTCAGCGTGTCCCTGTCCTGTCCCAGTCCCCCAAGTGTCAGCGTGTCCCTGTCCTGTCCCAGTCCCCCAAGTGTCAGCGTGTCCCTGTCCTGTCCCCCCAAGTGTCAGCGTGTCCCTGTCCTGTACCCCAAGTGTCAGCGTGTCCCTGTCCTGTCCCCCCCCCGAGTGTCAGCGTGTCCCTGTCCTGTCCCCCCCGAGTGTCAACGTGTCCCTGTCCTGTCCCCCCCGAGTGTCAGCGTGTCCCTGTCCCCCAAGTGTCAGCGTGTCCCTGTCCTGTCCCCCAAGTGTCAGCGTGTCCCTGTCCTGTCCCCCCAAGTGTCAGCGTGTCCCTGTCCTGTCCCCACCAGTGTCAGCGTGTCCCTGTCCTGGCAGCTGCTGTATATTAACCAGGTTTTTATGAAATGTCTAATATCCCAGTATTTGTCAATGTTACATAACTCATGCTCTTGGTGATGACAGTTGAGATAATTCCTCCCTTGGATACTTTGTGGGATAGAACATGATTGACATTGATCCCCTTGATGTAGAGACCCCCAGTCCCAGGACCCCCACTGTCTGCTCTCATGCTGTTACTGTCAGAAAAAAGAAGATGAAGTTGTGTGCGGATCTTGGCAGAGCCTAACAATCCCGTCACATCCTCCCCGCCAGCCCATCAAAGCCAAGGAACAAGGTGACTTTATTGGACAAAAATAAACATAGACATTAATAATTAATCCGAGGAGAAACTGTGACGCAGCCGTGTCCTCAGCGCACCCCTCCCAGGATCCACACTGACTGCTGGGACATGTAGTTCTCTGGTAAATATAAATCACATATGTTGACAATTGTGAATGACATACCCCAATATTATAGTAACTGTAGATCTTTTATTTTATATAAAAGTAAAAAACATAACAATACATAACACAAACCAAACATAATGGGGGTCATTTACTAAGGGCCCGATTCGCGTTTTCCCGACGTGTTACCCGAATATTTCCGATTTGCGCCGATTGTACCTGAATTGCCCCGGGTTTTTGGCGCACGCGATCGGAATTTGGCGCATCGGCGCCGGTATGCACGCGACGGAAATCGGGGGGCGTGGCCGAACGAAATCCCGACGTATTCGGAAAAACCGCCGCATTTAAAAAAAAAATTGTGTCGCGAAAATTTCACTCACCTTCATCCTGGATAGGCCGGTGTATTTCGAGGCATTCCAGCGGACTTCAGTGCAGCAGCGCCACCTGGTGGACGTCGGAGGAACTGCTTTGATGAATCCCGGCCGGACCCGAATCCAGTGCAGAGAACGCGCCGCTGGATCGCGAACGGACCGGGTAAGTAAATCTGCCCCATTATACGAGATATACAAAATATATATAATATCTTACCTGCTGGTCCAGCCACATTCACTCCTAGCAAAAACAATAACTTACAATACACCGAAATGAATAAACACCAAATACCACAACCCCCACCCAACCGATTATCACAACCTAAACCAAACCAATAAACAAAGACAAGCCACACCCACAAATAAACATAAATGACTATAAATATACATAAACCCACCCCACACCCTCTAATAACAAACCACCCCACACAGATCACACCCCACACCAATTTTTTTTTTTTTTTTTAAATATATAATAACAAACACAGAATACACATAACACTACACTGCACTAGATCCCTCACCCGCACCCTCCCCTTCCCCCCAGACACTGGTCTAACGTCCAAAGTTTGCGTTAAGTAGTCCAGACCAGTGTCCAAGGTCAGTTCATAAATCCCAAAATCCCACCACCATCACCCCCCTCCCAACATAACACTAGAACCCAAAACCCCACTATATACAACATAACATAAAGAAAACAGAATACAAATAAAACCTGAACAACATCAATCCAAACCACATAAAGCCCAGGTTCAGCGCCTGCAAGCCGCTACATCACTACATGCCCAGAACACAAAACAAAAATCTACAGTGCAGCATCAGCCCAACACCAGGAGAGGAGATGACAGAGTAAGGGACACTAAAGGAGAACCCCCTCCAAAGGAGAGAGGCCCTCCCCGTGCCCAGCCTCTCATACTCCAGAGAGCGCACCTTCACCAGGAGGGAGAGGACAGACTAAGGGACACTAAGAAGAGAGGCCCTCCCCATGCCCAGCCTCTCATACTCCAGAGAGCGCACCTTCACCAGGAGGAGAGAGGACAGACTAAGGGACACTAAGGAGAGAGGCCCTCCCCGTGCCCAGCCTCTCATACTCCAGAGAGCGCACCTTCACCAGGAGGGAGAGGACAGACTAAGGGACACTAAGGAGAGAGGCCCTCCCCGTGCCCAGCCTCTCATACTCCAGAGAGCGCACCTTCACCAGGAGATGAGATGACAGACTAAGGGACACTAAAGGAGAAGCCCCTCCAAAGGAGAGAGGCCCTCCCCGTGCCCAGCCTCTCATACTCAAGAGAGCGCACCTTCACCAGGAGGGGAGAGGACAGACTAAGGGACACTAAAGAGAGAGGCCCTCCCCGTGCCCAGCCTCTCATACTCCAGAGAGCGCACCTTCACCAGGAGGGAGAGGACAGACTAAGGGACACTAAGGAGAGAGGCCCTTCCCGTGCCCAGCCCCTCATACTCCAGAGAGCCCACCTTCACCAGGGGGAGAGGACAGACTAAGGGACACTAAGGAGAGAGGTCCTCCCCGTGCCCAGCCTCTCATACTCCAGAGAGCGCACCTTCACCAGGAGGAGAGGACAGACTAAGGGACACTAAGGAGAGAGGCCCTCCCCGTGCCCAGCCCCTCATACTCCAGAGAGCCCACCTTCACCAGGGGGGAGAGGACAGACTAAGGGACACTAAGGAGAGAGGCCCTCCCCGTGCCCAGCCTCTCATAATCCAGAGAGCGCACCTTCACCAGGAGGGGAGAGGACGGACTAAGGGACACTAAGGAGAGAGGTCCTCCCCGTGTCCAGCCTCTCATACTCCAGAGAGCGCACCTTCACCAGGAGGGAGAGGACAGACTAAGGGACACTAAGGAGAGAGGCCCTCCCCGTGTCCAGCCTCCAGAGAGCCCACCTTCACCAGGGGGGAGAGGACAGACTAAGGGACACTAAGGAGAGAGGTCCTCCCCGTGCCCAGCCTCTCATTCTCCAGAGAGCGCACCTTCACCAGGAGGAGAGGACAGACTAAGGGACACTAAGGAGAGAGGTCCTCCCCGTGCCCAGCCCCTCATACTCCAGAGAGCCCACCTTCACCAGGGGGGAGAGGACAGACTAAGGGACACTAAGGAGAGAGGCCCTCCCCGTGCCCAGCCTCTCATACTCCAGAGAGCGCACCTTCACCAGGAGGGAGAGGACAGACTAAGGGACACTAAGGAGAGAGGCCCTCCCCGTGTCCAGCCTCCAGAGAGCCCACCTTCACCAGGGGGGAGAGGAAAGACTAAGGGACACTAAGGAGAGAGGTCCTCCCCGTGCCCAGCCTCTCATTCTCCAGAGAGCGCACCTTCACCAGGAGGAGAGGACAGACTAAGGGACATTAAGGAGAGAGGCCCTCCCCGTGCCCAGCCCCTCATACTCCAGAGAGCCCACCTTCACCAGGGGGGAGAGGACAGACTAAGGGACACTAAGGAGAGAGGCCCTCCCCGTGCCCAGCCTCTCATACTCCAGAGAGCGCACCTTCACCAGGAGATGAGATGAAGGACTAAGGGACACTAAAGAAGAAGCACCTCCAAAGGAGAGAGGCCCTTCCCTGTGCCCAGCCTCTCATACTCAAGAGAGCGCACCTTCACCAGGAGGGGAGAGGACAGACTAAGGGACACTAAGGAGAGAGGCCCTCCCCGTGCCCAGCCTCTCATACTCCACAGAGCGCACCTTCACCAGGAGGGAGAGGACAGACTAAGGGGCACTAAGGAGAGAGGCCCTCCCCGTGCCCAGCCTCTCATACTCCAGAGAGCACACCTTCACCAGGAGGGAGAGGACAGACTAAGGGACACTAAGGAGAGAGGCCCTTCCCGTGCCCAGCCCCTCATACTCCAGAGAGCCCACCTTCACCAGGGGGAGAGGACAGACTAAGGGACACTAAGGAGAGAGGTCCTCCCCGTGCCCAGCCTCTCATACTCCAGAGAGCGCACCTTCACCAGGAGGAGAGGACAGACTAAGGGACACTAAGGAGAGAGGCCCTCCCCGTGCCCAGCCCCTCATACTCCAGAGAGCCCACCTTCACCAGGGGGGAGAGGACAGACTAAGGGACACTAAGGAGAGAGGCCCTCCCCGTGCCCAGCCTCTCATAATCCAGAGAGCGCACCTTCACCAGGAGGGGAAAGGACAAACTAAGGGACACTAAGGAGAGAGGTCCTCCCCGTGTCCAGCCTATCATACTCCAGAGAGCGCACCTTCACCAGGAGGGAGAGGACAGACTAAGGGACACTAAGGAGAGAGGCCCTCCCCGTGTCCAGCCTCCAGAGAGCCCACCTTCACCAGGGGGGAGAGGACAGACTAAGGGACACTAAGGAGAGAGGTCCTCCCCGTGCCCAGCCTCTCATTCTCCAGAGAGCGCACCTTCACCAGGAGGAGAGGACAGACTAAGGGACACTAAGGAGAGAGGCCCTCCCCGTGCCCAGCCTCTCATACTCCAGAGAGCCCACCTTCACCAGGGGGGAGAGGACAGACTAAGGGGCACTAAGGAGAGAGGCCCTCCCCGTGCCCAGCCTCTCATACTCCAGAGAGCGCACCTTCACCAGGAGGAGAGGACAGACTAAGGGACACTAAGAGAGAGGCCCTCCCCGTGTCCAGCCTCCAGAGAGCCCACCTTCACCAGGGGGGAGAGGACAGACTAAGGGACACTAAGGAGAGAGGTCCTCCCCGTGCCCAGCCTCTCATTCTCCAGAGATCGCACCTTCACCAGGAGGAGAGGACAGACTAAGGGACACTAAGGAGAGAGGCCCTCCCCGTGCCCAGCCCTCATACTCCAGAGAGCCCACCTTCACCAGGGGGGAGAGGACAGACTAAGGGACACTAAGGAGAGAGGCCCTCCCCGTGCCCAGCCTCTCATACTCCAGAGAGCGCACCTTCACCAGGAGATGAGATGACAGACTAAGGGACACTAAAGGAGAAGCCCCTCCAAAGGAGAGAGGCCCTCCCCGTGCCCAGCCTCTCATACTCAAGAGAGCGCACCTTCACCAGGAGGGGAGAGGACAGACTAAGGGACACTAAGGGGAGAGGCCCACGCCGTGCCCAGCCATTCATACTCTGGAGAGCGCACCTTCACCAGGAGGGAGAGGACAGACTAAGGGACACTAAGGAGAGAGGCCGTCCCCATGCCCAGCCTCTCATACTCCAGAGAGCGCACCTTCACCAGGAGGAGAGGACAGACTAAGGGACACTAAGGAGAGAGGTCCTCCCCATGCCCAGCCCCTCATACTCCAGAGAGCCCACCTTCACCAGGGGGGAGAGGACAGACTAAGGGACATCAAGGAGAGAGGCCCTCCCCGTGCCCAGCCTCTCATAATCCAGAGAGCGCACCTTCACCAGGAGGGGAGAGGACGGACTAAGGGACACTAAGGAGAGAGGTCCTCCCCGTGTCCAGCCTCTCATACTCCAGAGAGCGCACCTTCACCAGGAGGGAGAGGACAGACTAAGGGACACTAAGGAGAGAGGTCCTCACCGTGCCCAGCCTCTCATACTCCAGAGAGCGCACCTTCACCAGGAGAAGAGGACAGACTAAGGGACACTAAGGAGAGAGGCCCTCCCCGTGTCCAGCCTCCGGAGAGCCCACCTTCACCAGCGGGGAGAGGACAGACTAAGGGACACTAAGGAGAGAGGTCCTCCCCGTGACCAGCCTCTCATTCTCCAGAGAGCGCACCTTCACCAGGAGGAGAGGACAGACTAAGGGACACTAAGGAGAGAGGCCCTCCCCGTGCCCAGCCTCTCATACTCCAGAGAGCCCACCTTCACCAGGGGGGAGAGGACAGACTAAGGGACACTAAGGAGAGAGGCCCTCCCCGTGCCCAGCCTCTCATACTCCAGAGAGCGCACCTTCACCAGGAGAAGAGGACAGACTAAGGGACACTAAGGAGAGAGGCCCTCCCCATGTCCAGCCTCCAGAGAGCCCACCTTCACCAGGGGGGAGGGGACAGACTAAGGGACACTAAGGAGAGAGGTCCTCCCCGTGCCCAGCCTCTCATTCTCCAGAGAGCGCACCTTCACCAGGAGGAGAGGACAGACAAAGGGATACTAAGGAGAGAGGCCCTCCCCATGTCCAGCCTCCAGAGAGCCCACCTTCACCAGGGGGGAGGGGACAGACTAAGGGACACTAAGGAGAGAGGTCCTCCCCGTGCCCAGCCCCTCATACTCCAGAGAGCCCACCTTCACCAGGGGGGAGAGGACAGACTAAGGGACACTAAGGAGAGAGGCCCTCCCCGTGCCCAGCCTCTCATACTCCAGAGAGCGCACCTTCACCAGGAGATGAGATGACAGACTAAGGGACACTAAGGAGAGAGGCCCTCCCCGTGCCCAGCCTCTCATACTCCAGAGAGCACACCTTCACCAGGAGGGAGAGGACAGACTAAGGGACACTAAGGAGAGAGGCCCTTCCCGTGCCCAGCCCCTCATACTCCAGAGAGCCCACCTTCACCAGGGGGAGAGGACAGACTAAGGGACACTAAGGAGAGAGGTCCTCCCCGTGCCCAGCCTCTCATACTCCAGAGAGCGCACCTTCACCAGGAGGAGAGGACAGACTAAGGGACACTAAGGAGAGAGGCCCTCCCCGTGCCCAGCCCCTCATACTCCAGAGAGCCCACCTTCACCAGGGGGGAGAGGACAGACTAAGGGACACTAAGGAGAGAGGCCCTCCCCGTGCCCAGCCTCTCATAATCCAGAGAGCGCACCTTCACCAATAGGGGAGAGGACGGACTAAGGGACACTAAGGAGAGAGGTCCTCCCCGTGTCCAGCCTCTCATAATCCAGAGAGCGCACCTTCACCAGGAGGGAGAGAACAGACTAAGGGACACTAAGGAGAGAGGCCCTCCCCGTGTCCAGCCTCCAGAGAGCCCACCTTCACCAGGAGAGAGAGGACAGACTAAGGGACACTAAGGAGAGAGGCCCTCCCCGTGCCCAGCCTCTCATACTCCAGAGAGCGCACCTTCACCAGGAGGAGAGGACAGACTAAGGAACACTAAGGAGAGAGGCCCTCCCCGTGTCCAGCCTCTCATACTCCAGAGAGCCCACCTTCACCAGGGGGGAGAGGACAGACTAAGGGACACTAAGGAGAGAGGTCCTCCCCGTGCCCAGCCTCTCATTCTCCAGAGAGCGCACCTTCACCAGGGGGGGAGAGGACAGACTAAGGAACACTAAGGAGAGAGGCCCACCCCGTGCCCAGCCTCTCATACTCCAGAGAGCGCACCTTCACCAGGTGGGAGAGGACAGACTAAGGGACACTAAGGAGAGAGGTCCTCCCCGTGACCAGCCTCTCATACTCCAGAAAGCGCACCTTCACCAGGAGGGGAGAGGACAGACTAAGGGACACTAAGGAGAGAGGCCCTTCCCGTGCCCAGCCCCTCATACTCCAGAGAGCCCACCTTCACCAGGGGGAGAGGACAGACTAAGGGACACTAAGGAGAGAGGTCCTCCCCGTGCCCAGCCTCTCATACTCCAGAGAGCGCACCTTCACCAGGAGGAGAGGACAGACTAAGGGACACTAAGGAGAGAGGCCCTCCCCGTGCCCAGCCCCTCATACTCCAGAGAGCCCACCTTCACCAGGGGGGAGAGGACAGACTAAGGGACACTAAGGAGAGAGGCCCTCCCCGTGCCCAGCCTCTCATAATCCAGAGAGCGCACCTTCACCAATAGGGGAGAGGACGGACTAAGGGACACTAAGGAGAGAGGTCCTCCCCGTGTCCAGCCTCTCATAATCCAGAGAGCGCACCTTCACCAGGAGGGAGAGAACAGACTAAGGGACACTAAGGAGAGAGGCCCTCCCCGTGTCCAGCCTCCAGAGAGCCCACCTTCACCAGGAGAGAGAGGACAGACTAAGGGACACTAAGGAGAGAGGCCCTCCCCGTGCCCAGCCTCTCATACTCCAGAGAGCGCACCTTCACTAGGAGGAGAGGACAGACTAAGGAACACTAGGGAGAGAGGCCCTCCCCGTGTCCAGCCTCTCATACTCCAGAGAGCCCACCTTCACCAGGGGGGAGAGGACAGACTAAGGGACACTAAGGAGAGAGGTCCTCCCCGTGCCCAGCCTCTCATTCTCCAGAGAGCGCACCTTCACCAGGGGGGGAGAGGACAGACTAAGGAACACTAAGGAGAGAGGCCCACCCCGTGCCCAGCCTCTCATACTCCAGAGAGCGCACCTTCACCAGGTGGGAGAGGACAGACTAAGGGACACTAAGGAGAGAGGTCCTCCCCGTGACCAGCCTCTCATACTCCAGAGAGCGCACCTTCACCAGGAGGGGAGAGGACAGACTAAGGGACACTAAGGAGAGAGGCCCTCCCCGTGCCCAGCCTCTCATACTCCAGAGAGCGCACCTTCACCAGGAGGGGAGAGGACAGACTAAGGGATACTAAGGAGAGAGGCCCTCCCCGTGCCCAGCCTCTCATACTCCAGAGAGCGCACCTTCACCAGGAGGGGAGAGGACAGACTAAGGGATACTAAGGAGAGAGGCCCTCCCCGTGCCCAGCCTCTCATACTCCAGAGAGCGCACCTTCACCAGGAGGGGAGAGGACAGACTAAGGGACACTAAGGAGAGAGGCCTTCCCCGTGCCCAGCCTCTCATACTCCAGAGAGCGCACCTTCGCAAGGGGGGAGAGGACAGACTAAGGGACACTAAGGAGAGAGGCCCTCCCCGTGCCCAGCCTCTCATACTCCAGAGAGTGCACCTTCACCAGGGGGGAGAGGACAGACTAAGGGACACTAAGGAGAGAGGCCCTCCCCGTGCCTAGCCCCTCATACTCCAGAGAGCGCACCTTCACCAGGGGGGGAGAGGACAGACTAAGGGACACTAAGGAGAGAGGTCCTCCCTGTGCCCAGCCTCTCATACTCCAGGGAGCGCACCTTCACCAGGAGGGAAGAGGACAGACTAAGGGACACTAAGTAGAGAGGCCCTCCCCGTGCCCAGCCTCTCATACTCCAGAGAGCGCACCTTCACCAGGTGGGAGAGGACAGACTAAGGGACACTAAGGAGAGAGGCCCTCCCCGTGCCCAGCCTCTCATACTCCAGAGAGCGCACCTTCACCAGGAGAGAGAGGACAGACTAAGGGACACTAAGGAGAGAGGCCCTCCCCGTGCCCAGCCTCTCATACTCCAGAGAGCGCACCTTCACTAGGAGGGAGAGGACAGACTAAGGGACACTAAGGAGAGAGGCCCTCCCCGTGCCCAGCCTCTCATACTCCAGAGAGCGCACCTTCACCAGGTGGGAGAGGACAGACTAAGAGACACTAAGGAGAGAGGCCCTCCCCGTGCCCAGCCTCTCATACTCCAGAGAGCGCACCTTCACCAGGAGGGAGAGGACAGACTAAGGGACACTAAGGAGAGAGGCCCTCCCCGTGCCCAGCCTCTCATACTCCAGAGAGCGCACCTTCACCAGGTGGGAGAGGACAGACTAAGAGACACTAAGGAGAGAGGCCCTCCCCGTGCCCAGCCTCTCATACTCCAGAGAGCGCACCTTCACCAGGAGGGAGAGGACAGACTAAGGGACACTAAGGAGAGAGGCCCTCCCCGTGCCCAGCCTCTCATACTCCAGAGAGCGCACCTTCACATGGAGGGAGAGGGCAGACTAAGGGACACTAAGGAGAGAGGCCCTCCCCGTGCCCAGCCTCTCATAGTCCAGAGAGCGCACCTTCACCAGGAGGGAGAGGACAGACTAAGGGACACTAAGGAGAGAGGCCCTCCCCGTGCCCAGCCTCTCATACTCCAGAGAGCGCACCTTCACCAGGAGGGAGAGGACAGACTAAGGGACACTAAGGAGAGAGGCCCTCCCCGTGCCCAGCCTCTCATACTCCAGAGAGCGCACCTTCACCAGGTGGGAGAGGACAGACTAAGGGACACTAAGGAGAGAGGTCCTCCCCGTGACCGGCCTCTCATACTCCAGAGAGTGCACCTTCACCAGGAGGGAGAGGACAGACTAAGGGACACTAAGGAGAGAGGCCCTCCCCATGCCCAGCCTCTCATACTCCAGAGAGCGCACCTTCACCAGGAGGGAGAGGACAGACTAAGGGGCACTAAGGAGAGAGGCCCTCCCCGTGCCCAGCCTCTCATACTCCAGAGAGCACACCTTCACCAGGAGGGAGAGGACAGACTAAGGGACACTAAGGAGAGAGGCCCTTCCCGTGCCCAGCCCCTCATACTCCAGAGAGCCCACCTTCACCAGGGGGAGAGGACAGACTAAGGGACACTACGGAGAGAGGTCCTCCCCGTGCCCAGCCTCTCATACTCCAGAGAGCGCACCTTCACCAGGAGGAGAGGACAGACTAAGGGACACTAAGGAGAGAGGCCCTCCCCGTGCCCAGCCCCTCATACTCCAGAGAACCCACCTTCACCAGGGGGGAGAGGACAGACTAAGGGACACTAAGGAGAGAGGCCCTCCCCGTGCCCAGCCTCTCATAATCCAGAGAGCGCACCTTCACCAGGAGGGGAGAGGACGGACTAAGGGACACTAAGGAGAGAGGTCCTCCCCGTCTCCAGCCTCTCATACTCCAGAGAGCGCATCTTCACCAGGAGGGAGAGGACAGACTAAGGGACACTAAGGAGAGAGGTCCTCACCGTGCCCAGCCTCTCATACTCCAGAGAGCGCACCTTCACCAGGAGGAGAGGACAGACTAAGGGACACTAAGGAGAGAGGCCCTCCCCGTGTCCAGCCTCCAGAGAGCCCACCTTCACCAGGAGAGAGAGGACAGACTAAGGGACACTAAGGAGAGAGGCCCTCCCCGTGCCCAGCCTCTCATACTCCAGAGAGCGCACCTTCACCAGGAGGATTGGACAGACTAAGGGACACTAAGGAGAGAGGCCCTCCCCGTGTCCAGCCTCTCATACTCCAGAGAGCCCACATTCACCAGGGGGGAGAGGACAGACTAAGGGACACTAAGGAGAGAGGTCCTCCCCGTGACCAGCTTCTCATACTCCAGAGAGCGCACCTTCACCAGGAGGGGAGAGGACAGACTAAGGGATACTAAGGAGAGAGGCCCTCCCCGTGCCCAGCCCCTCATACTCCAGAGAGCGCACCTTCACCAGGGGGGAGAGGACAGACTAAGGGACACTAAGGAGAGAGGCCCTCCCCGTGCCTAGCCCCTCATACTCCAGAGAGCGCACCTTCACCAGGGGGGAGAGGACAGACTAAGGGACACTAAGGAGAGAGGTCCTCCCTGTGCCCAGCCTCTCATACTCCAGGGAGCGCACCTTCACCAGGAGGGAAGAGGACAGACTAAGGGACACTAAGTAGAGAGGCCCTCCCCGTGCCCAGCCTCTCATACTCCAGAGAGCGCACCTTCACCAGGTGGGAGAGAACAGACTAAGGGACACTAAGGAGAGAGGCCCTCCCCGTGCCCAGCCTCTCATACTCCAGAGAGCGCACCTTCACCAGGAGAGAGAGGACAGACTAAGGGACACTAAGGAGAGAGGCCCTCCCCGTGCCCAGCCTCTCATACTCCAGAGAGCGCACCTTCACCAGGAGAGAGAGGACAGACTAAGGGACACTAAGGAGAGAGGCCCTCCCCGTGCCCAGCCTCTCATACTCCAGAGAGCGCACCTTCACATGGAGGGAGAGGACAGACTAAGGGACACTAAGGAGAGAGGCCCTCCCCGTGCCCAGCCTCTCATACTCCAGAGAGCGCACCTTCACCAGGGGGGAGAGGACAGACTAAGGGACACTAAGGAGAGAGGCCCTCCCCGTGCCTAGCCCCTTATACTCCAGAGAGCGCACCTTCACCAGGGGGGAGAGGACAGACTAAGGGACACTAAGGAGAGAGGTCCTCCCTGTGCCCAGCCTCTCATACTCCAGGGAGCGCACCTTCACCAGGAGGGAAGAGGACAGACTAAGGGACACTAAGTAGAGAGGCCCTCCCCGTGCCCAGCCTCTCATACTCCAGAGAGCGCACCTTCACCAGGTGGGAGAGGACAGACTAAGGGACACTAAGGAGAGAGGCCCTCCCCGTGCCCAGCCTCTCATACTCCAGAGAGCGCACCTTCACCAGGAGAGAGAGGACAGACTAAGGGACACTAAGGAGAGAGGCCCTCCCCGTGCCCAGCCTCTCATACTCCAGAGAGCGCACCTTCACCAGGAGGGAGAGGACAGACTAAGGGACACTAAGGAGAGAGGCCCTCCCCGTGCCCAGCCTCTCATACTCCAGAGAGCGCGCCTTCACCAGGAGGGAGAGGACAGACTAAGGGACACTAAGGAGAGAGGCCCTCCCCGTGCCCAGCCTCTCATACTCCAGAGAGCGCACCTTCACCAGGAGGGAGAGGACAGACTAAGGGACACTAAGGAGAGAGGCCCTCCCCGTGCCCAGCCTCTCATACTCCAGAGAGCGCACCTTCACCAGGAGGGAGAGGACAGACTAAGGGACACTAAGGAGAGAGGCCCTCCCCGTGCCCAGCCTCTCATACTCCAGAGAGCGCACCTTCACCAGGTGGGAGAGGACAGACTAAGGGACACTAAGGAGAGAGGCCCTCCCCGTGCCCAGCCTCTCATACTCCAGAGAGCGCGCCTTCACCAGGAGGGAGAGGACAGACTAAGGGACACTAAGGAGAGAGGCCCTCCCCGTGCCCAGCCTCTCATACTCCAGAGAGCGCACCTTCACGAGGAGGGAGAGGACAGACTAAGGGACACTAAGGAGAGAGGCCCTCCCCGTGCCCAGCCTCTCATACTCCAGAGAGCGCACCTTCACCAGGTCACCCAAAATGTTCCTAACCACCTCATCTACCGGGAGGATTTTACGCTGCGTCGACACTAAGCACCGTGCGTTCCATGTGTGGTACCTGACCACTAGACTAACTAGGAATAACGTGCAGCGGTCCCGGCCACCCAGGCCTCTGAATGCTCCATAGGCCCACTCCGCATAGGAGAGACCGGCCAACCCGGGCCAATGGATGGAAGCGCCCACCCGGTTGTACACCTCTGTGTTAAAGGGGCACTGAAGCAGGAAGTGGTCCATGCTCTCCAGCAGGCCACCGCACTCCTCCCAGGGACAACCCCTTTCCTCAGTGCCCCTACACTTCAGATTGTCCCTCACACACAGCTTTCCATGGAAGCAGCGCCAAGTCACGTCCCAAAACTTCAAGGGGATCCTGATGGAATTCAAAAGACCTAAACCCACCCCAGGATCCCGACTTGACCCATTTCCAGAAGCCGCTGGCCCTCAGGGATTGCCCAACAGAACCCTATGGTCGAGGAGTTTCCTCGACATGGTCCTGATCTCCCACATTCCCAGACCCCACCAGCGAATCACCTTCAGAACAGGGGTAGCGTAAGCCGGAAGATGCCCATGCGGTGTACGGAGATCCTTCACTTGTCCTCCTGTCTCCCATTCCTGGAAGAAAGGCCGAAACCATCCCCTGCAGGAGTATACCCACGGAGGAGCCCTCTCTTTCCAGAGGTTTGCTACATTGATCTTAAGAAAGGTATTCACTAGGAACACCACAGGGTTGACTATACACAACCCTCTTGATTAGGTTCAGCCTCTTCCCCCATAACAGCTGGAAGAACAGACTGTACACCCGAGTCCAGAGGGGTTCTGGCAACATGCACACACTGCCAGATAAATCAGCAACGGGAGCAGGAAGGTTTTGATCAGATTAACCCTTTCTCTGAGGGTCAAAGACCAACCCTTCCACTGGTCCACCGTCTGAGCGGCGATCTTAAGCCTGCCGTCCCAGTTTTGCATGGGGTAATCCCCCTGGCCAAATTCGATGCCGAGAACTTTGTCTTGGGGCCCTGGAAAAGTGTCCGGGAGATCAAAGCCCGGACCTCCCTCTCCCAGCCAGAGACTCTCACACTTATCAGACCGATTTGACATGCTTTGTGCAGCGCTGCGTAATCTGTGTGCGCTAAATAAATAAAGAATTAATTATTTTATTTATTTATCCCGGTTGATCTTGGACCCAGAAGCCTCTGAGTAGCGGTCAACCTCTGACATCACCCATTGTGCCTCCCCTCTCGAGGACACAAAAACGTTGACATCATCGGCATACGCTACCACTCTAAGAGCGGCTTCTGGTGCTGCCCGATCCATCCCGACTCCCACCAACGGCCCACGATCAACCCTCCTAAGGAATGGGTCAATCGCGAACACGTATAAAAGTGGGCTCAGAGGATAACTCTGGCGAACACCAGACCCGACCTCAAAAGAGCGGCCAATCCAACCGTTCACAAGCGGGAAACTCTCTGCCCCTGCGTACAAAACTTTCAGCCAATTGACAAACCCACCCGGCAGGCCATACCTCAGAAGGACAGACCAGAGGTACTCGTGGTTAACCCGATCAAACGCTTTTGCCTGATCCAAGGACAGCAAGTACCCCTTCCAGTTACCAGCCCGGCCCTGCTCCACTGCCTCCCGGACACACAGCACAGCACTAAATGTACTGCGGCCTGGAACAGAGCAGTGCTGGGTCCCCGAAAGGGAAAGGGAAAGGGAAACTGCACCTGCCAATTAAACAGCACCTTTGCCAAAACCTTTCTGTCCGTATTGAGAAGCGCTATGGGACGCCAGTTCTCAATACGAGATCGGTCCTTACCCTTTGACAGGATGATCAGGGCTGACCTCCTCATTGACTTCGGCAGAGCGCCCGAGGAAAGACACTCATTGAATACCTCAGTCAAGAGGGGAACCAAGGCGTCCTTAAATGTCTTATAAAACTCAGATGTTAAGCCATCCGGACCTGGCGATTTCTTGAGGGCGAGCCCTTCAATCGCCAGGCTGACTTCCTCTTCCCTAATCATCTCTGTCAAAACATCAAGAGAGGGGTCTACTCCTGGCTCAGGGACAGTTTCTGCCAGGAAAGCCGACATCACATCCCGATCTAGATCCTTCCTGCCCAAGAGGTCCGAGTAGAAGGATCTGACGACCTCCAGAATCCCTGATCTGGACCTTTTCAGGGATCCCGTACTGTCAACCAGTCCCGTGACAACTTTACCATTCACTGACATCTTGCAGTTTCTGTAAGGGTCGGGCGAGCGGTATTTCCCGTAATCCCTCTCAAAGATGCGTGTCTATCGTACTGACACCTCTTCAGCAGGGATTTCACTCTGGAGATGTCCTCACGACTACCTCCAGTCGAGACGAGATGCTGGAGTTTCCTCCTCAGGCCCTGATACAGGCGGTACCTGTCCAGGCTCCTGAGGCTCGAGAGCTGGCGGAAGAATCTCGCCACCCTTTTCTTGAGCATCTCCCACCACTCTGAATTACTGCTACAAAGGCCCAGCAATGGTACCTGGCTCTGAAGAAAGTCCTCAAAGGATTGTCTGATCTCCGCTTCTTCCAGGAGAGACGAATTGAGCTTCCAGTAGCCTCTTCCCATCCGGGGGGTCTCTGTAACATTCAGAGAAAACAAAATTAGACAGTGGTCGGAGAACTCCACCTCAACAACGGACACTGCTGAAGAAATGGCTTCCTCCTTTAAATAAAACCTGTCTATTCTAGACCCGCAGCTACCCCTATAATAGGTGAACCCCGCTTGGCCTGGGGTGTGCCGGATGTGGACATCCACCAGGCGAGCCTCACTAGCTATGCTATTAAGAGCGACGCTATCATAAGTCAGCTTGTCTCTGGAACCTCCCCTATCCTGGGACCTCGTGACAGCATTGAAGTCCCCTCCAAAGACCACCTGCCGACTTGTAAAAAGGTAGGGCTTGATCCTCATAAAGAGACACTTCCTGTCCCACTTGGACTGGGGACCATAGATGTTAATAAGACGAAGTTCTTGTCCCTTCATGAGGACATCCAGGATCAGGCACCTCCCCATTTCTAACTCAATAACTCGTCGGCATTCTACCGGTGCGGTAAAAAGGACCGCCACTCCGCTATACGGCTCGGCCGCAAGAGACCAATAGGAAGGCCCGTGTCTCCATTCCCTCTTAGCTTTATACATGGCCGCCAAATCTGGCAGCCTGGTCTCCTGCAAAAATAAAATGTCGGCTTCAACACGGCCGAGAAAATCAAAGGCCGCAAATCTAGCCGCATCAGACGTAATGCTGGCGACATTAATGGATGCCAGCGTCAACGGAGTGGGTGCCGCCATCATGAGTGATTGAGTTAGACGGCTTTCTTTTTACCCATCTTACCACCACCCTCGGGAAATGAACACCCCCTTTTTAGACATATTGGGGCACATTTACTAAGGGTCCGCAGCCGCGAATCCGTCGGGTTTTTCCCGAATATTTCCGTTTTGCGCTGTATTTCACGGGATTGTGGTGCACGCAATCGATTTTTGGCGCAATCGCGCCGACTTTCGCGCGACATAAATCGGGGGGCGTGGCCACCGGACAACCCGAAGGATTCGGAAAAACTGCAGAATTTAAAAAGCCATTTGTGTCGCATGATCAAGCACTCACATACACCAGAAAAAAGCAGGTGAACTTCGGCGGACCTCGGCGCAGCAGCGACACCTGGTGAATATCGGCGCACGGACCTTAGTGAATCCCGGCAGAGCCCGAATCAGCGGCGGACAACCCGCCGCTGGATCGCGACTGGACCGGGTAAGTAAATGTGCCCCATTGTGGTGTCCATCTCCCGCACCTCTGATGCTTCAGGGGCAGATCCAGGACCTGCCTCCTCATCCTCGTCTCCAGACTCTGGGCCAGTCTCCCCTCCTGAGGACCCTGACTCCCCAGGGGGAGACTCGGCACCCCCTGCAGGCCCCTCCGCCACCTCTGGCCCTTCACCCTCAGCCCCTCCATCGGCAGGAGAGGCTCCATCCAGGGCCAGAAATCACTTTGAAAGCTTGACCAGCGGGGGGTTGGTTGCACCTTCCTTGGGTACCTTAGTCAGGGAGGGAGAAGATCTTACACCTCCCTTCTTTTTACCCTTTTTCTTCTTTTTGGCGCCACGCTTACGCTTTTCCTCTAGCCACGCCCTATTATCCTCATCCATACTCTCATAATGGGAGGAGTCTGAGGATGTGGCACCTTCCTCTTTCTTGATCCTCCTGACCTCCTCATCCAGTGCATCATCCCCTGGGGCCTCAGCGACAGGTGTGGTCTCCAGGACAGCGCCAGAGGTTGTCCCAGCAGCCCGAGACTCCCCCCGCTCTCTCTCCTGTTGACGCTTCTCTAGACGCCTTAGCTGGGCAGGCGTCTTTTTCCTGTCTTTCTTCCCTGGCCCCTCCATTCCTCCGCCTCTGCTAGTCCCCTCCCCTCATGGCTTTCATCCGCTGAGGTTGAGCCCGCATTAGCGAAGGAAAGAGGACAACGACTGTACAGGTGACCGAGATCACCACACAGGTTACACCTAATCTGCCCTGTACAGGATGCAGCGAGATGGCCGACACCCCCACACAACGCACACTTCTGCACGGTGCAGTTTGCGCTGAAATGTGTGGGGTCACCGCACCTGTGACACAGCTTAGGCTGTCCCCGGTAGAAGATCAGGATCCGATCCCTCCCCAGGAAGGCTGATGAAGGGATGTGGGCGACTGAGTTACCTGAACGCCTCAACTTCACCATGAAGGTCCAGGCCCCTGACCAGATACCATACTCATCACGATTTTTCTCGGGTACTCCCAGTACCTCTCCATAACGATTCATCCAGGTCATGATGTCAAAGCAAGATAATGATTCGTTACGGGTAAGAACGGTCACTTTCTTGAGTTCGCTCTGGCGGGACACTGCTTGCACAGCAAAGTCCCGCCACTCGGGCTCGTTGTATCTCAGCTCATAGTTGGACCAGAAGAGCTCAAGCCCCTCCGGCCGAACACAGCTGATATCAAACTCAGATGTACCATAGGGATGGATCAAGGCAAACTGGGGGAGCAACCGGACCAACCCCTGCTCCAGCTGGACCAGCAGCAACATTAGGGGGCATAGGGGGCACAACCACCTCCGCATCTTCAGGCACAAAGGACGAGGGTCCCCCATTAGGGCATTGCCCTGAGGGGACCCCAACTTTTGTCACACTTGTGCCCTGAGCATCAACAGTAGCAGATGTTAATTTAGCTTTCTTAATATTGGGTAAAATTCGCCGCTGATCCTTCGCAGGTATTAGGCGCCGCTTTTCTTCACCTGCATCCGGACTTGGATCAACCCCAACACCAACACAAAACAAAATTTTACTGTCCTGTCTGGGAGGTCCGGAGCCCTCAGCCTCAGTGACCCCTCCACACTGCCGCCGCCCCCCACCTAAGTGATCAGCGGCATCTCTCTCCTCTATCTCGTGTCTCTCTCTCTCTCCCCTCTATCTCGTGTCTCTCTCTCTCTCCCCTCTATCTCGTGTCTCTCTCTCTCTCCCCTCTATCTCGTGTCTCTCTCTCTCTCCCCTCTATCTCGTGTCTCTCTCTCTCTCCCCTCTATCTCGTGTCTCTCTCTCTCTCTCCTCTATCTCGTGTCTCTCTCTCTCTCTCCTCTATCTCGTGTCTCTCTCTCTCTCTCCTCTATCTCGTGTCTCTCTCTCTCTCTCCTCTATCTCGTGTCTCTCTCTCTCTCTCCTCTATCTCGTGTCTCTCTCTCTCTCTCCTCTATCTCGTGTCTCTCTCTCTCTCTCCTCTATCTCGTGTCTCTCTCTCTCTCTCCTCTATCTCGTGTCTCTCTCTCTCTCTCCTCTATCTCGTGTCTCTCTCTCTCTCTCTCCTCTATCTCGTGTCTCTCTCTCTCTCTCTCCTCTATCTCGTGTCTCTCTCTCTCTCTCTCCTCTATCTCGTGTCTCTCTCTCTCTCTCCTCTATCTCGTGTCTCTCTCTCTCTCTCCTCTATCTCGTGTCTCTCTCTCTCTCTCCTCTATCTCGTCTCTCTCTCTCTCTCCTCTATCTCGTGTCTCTCTCTCTCCTCTATCTCGTGTCTCTCTCTCTCCTCTATCTCGTGTCTCTCTCTCTCCTCTATCTCGTGTCTCTCTCTCTCCTCTATCTCGTGTCTCTCTCTCTCTCTATCTCGTGTCTCTCTCTCTCTCCTCTATCTCGTGTCTCTCTCTCTCTCTCCTCTATCTCGTCTCTCTCTCTCTCGTGTCTCTCTCTCTCCTCTATCTCGTCTCTCTCTCTCTCGTGTCTCTCTCTCTCCTCTATCTCGTGTCTCTCTCTCTCCTCTATCTCGTGTCTCTCTCTCTCTCTCTCCTCTATCTCGTGTCTCTCTCTCTCCTCTATCTCGTGTCTCTCTCTCTCTCCTCTATCTCGTGTCTCTCTCCTCTATCTCGTGTCTCTCTCCTCTATCTCGTCTCTCTCTCTCTCCTCTATCTCGTGTCTCTCTCTCTCCTCTATCTCGTGTCTCTCTCTCTCTCTCTCCTCTATCTCGTGTCTCTCTCTCTCCTCTATCTCGTGTCTCTCTCTCTCTCCTCTATCTCGTGTCTCTCTCCTCTATCTCGTGTCTCTCTCCTCTATCTCGTCTCTCTCTCTCTCCTCTATCTCGTCTCTCTCCTCTATCTCGTCTCTCTCTCTCCTCTATCTCGTGTCTCTCTCTCTCTCTCCTCTATCTCGTGTCTCTCTCTCTCTCTCCTCTATCTCGTCTCTCTCTCTCTCGTGTCTCTCTCTCTCCTCTATCTCGTGTCTCTCTCTCTCCTCTATCTCGTGTCTCTCTCTCTCTCTCTCCTCTATCTCGTGTCTCTCTCTCTCTCCTCTATCTCGTGTCTCTCTCTCTCTCTCTCCTCTATCTCGTGTCTCTCTCTCTCCTCTATCTCGTGTCTCTCTCTCTCCTCTATCTCGTGTCTCTCTCTCTCTCCTCTATCTCGTGTCTCTCTCTCTCTCCTCTATCTCGTGTCTCTCTCTCTCTCCTCTATCTCGTGTCTCTCTCTCTCCTCTATCTCGTCTCTCTCTCTCTCCTCTATCTCGTCTCTCTCCTCTATCTCGTCTCTCTCTCTCCTCTATCTCGTGTCTCTCTCTCCTCTATCTCGTGTCTCTCTCTCTCTCTCTCTCTCCTCCATCTCGTGTCTCTCTCTCTCTCTCTCTCTCCTCCATCTCGTGTCTCTCTCTCTCTCTCTCTCTCCTCCATCTCGTGTCTCTCTCTCTCTCTCTCTCTCCTCCATCTCGTGTCTCTCTCTCTCTCTCTCTCCTCCATCTCGTGTCTCTCTCTCTCTCTCTCTCCTCCATCTCGTGTCTCTCTCTCTCTCTCTCTCTCCTCCATCTCGTGTCTCTCTCTCTCTCTCTCTCTCCTCCATCTCGTGTCTCTCTCTCTCTCTCTCTCTCCTCCATCTCGTGTCTCTCTCTCTCTCTCTCCTCCATCTCGTGTCTCTCTCTCTCTCCTCCATCTCGTGTCTCTCTCTCTCTCTCTCCTCCATCTCGTGTCTCTCTCTCTCTCTCTCCTCCATCTCGTGTCTCTCTCTCTCTCTCTCCTCCATCTCGTGTCTCTCTCTCTCTCTCTCCTCCATCTCGTGTCTCTCTCTCTCTCTCTCCTCCATCTCGTGTCTCTCTCTCTCTCTCTCCTCCATCTCGTGTCTCTCTCTCTCTCTCTCTCCTCCATCTCGTGTCTCTCTCTCTCTCTCTCCTCCATCTCGTGTCTCTCTCTCTCTCTCTCTCCTCCATCTCGTGTCTCTCTCTCTCTCTCTCCTCCATCTCGTGTCTCTCTCTCTCTCTCTCCTCCATCTCGTGTCTCTCTCTCTCTCTCTCCTCCATCTCGTGTCTCTCTCTCTCTCTCTCCTCCATCTCGTGTCTCTCTCTCTCCTCCATCTCGTGTCTCTCTCTCTCCTCCATCTCGTGTCTCTCTCTCTCTCTCCTCTATCTCGTGTCTCTCTCTCTCTCTCCTCTATCTCGTGTCTCTCTCTCTCTCCTCTATCTCGTGTCTCTCTCCTCTATCTCGTGTCTCTCTCCTCTATCTCGTCTCTCTCTCTCTCCTCTATCTCGTCTCTCTCCTCTATCTCGTCTCTCTCTCTCCTCTATCTCGTGTCTCTCTCTCTCTCTCCTCTATCTCGTGTCTCTCTCTCTCTCTCCTCTATCTCGTCTCTCTCTCTCTCGTGTCTCTCTCTCTCCTCTATCTCGTGTCTCTCTCTCTCTCTCCTCTATCTCGTGTCTCTCTCTCTCTCTCCTCTATCTCGTGTCTCTCTCTCTCTCTCCTCTATCTCGTGTCTCTCTCTCTCTCTCCTCTATCTCGTGTCTCTCTCTCTCTCTCCTCTATCTCGTGTCTCTCTCTCTCTCTCCTCTATCTCGTGTCTCTCTCTCTCTCTCTCCTCTATCTCGTGTCTCTCTCTCTCTCTCCTCTATCTCGTGTCTCTCTCTCTCTCTCCTCTATCTCGTGTCTCTCTCTCTCCTCTATCTCGTGTCTCTCTCTCTCTATTATCTCTCTATTCCTCTCTCCGCTCTGTCTCTATCTCTGTCCTCCTGACACACTGGTTGTATATTGTCTCGTCCTGACACATGAGTATCTTGTCACTGTCTGTCGGGTTCTATTTCTTCCATCCTCCTCGCGCACTTTTGATCTTTTGTGGCTGGGATATGACGGGTCAGAGGTCACGTTTAATGAGATGCTAATGAGCGGATCATTGCTGCGGTAATCATCCGCTCGCTGCAGCCTGATGCATGATGGACACATATAATCCATGGCAGAGGGTCTCACCCCCACCATAGCGATCAGATCTGCCATATACAAGACCCTATACGTTACACCATCATTGCCCCGCTGCTCCCAGAACCATAGGTTCCTTATATGAGACCAGTAATATCCCCAGGTTATACCAGCTGTATATATATCATTATATACAGGAGATCCCCAGGTTATACCAGCTGTATATATATCATTATATACAGGAGATCCCCAGGTTATACCGGATGTACATATATCATTATATACAGGAGATCCCCAGGTTATACCGGCTGTACATATATCATTATATACAGGAGATCCCCAGGTTATACCAGCTGTATATATATCATTATATACAGGAGATCCCCAGGTTATACCGGCTGTACATATATCATTATATACAGGAGATCCCCAGGTTATACCAGCTGTACATATATCATTATATACAGGAGATCCCCAGGTTATACCGGCTGTACATATATCATTATATACAGGAGATCCCCAGGTTATACCAGCTGTACATATATCATTATATACAGGAGATCCCCAGGTTATACCAGCTGTACATATATCATTATATACAGGAGATCCCCAGGTTATAGCGGCTGTACATATATCATTATATACAGGAGATCCCCAGGTTATAGCGGCTGTACATATATCACTATATACAGGAGATCCCCAGGTTATAGCGGCTGTACATATATCATTATATAC
>NC_092419.1:109559803-109661770 GCF_040894005.1 Engystomops pustulosus
TGTGTAGTAATGGCTTCTCATATAGGGGGTCACACTAGGGGATAGACCAGGTGGACCCCCTCTCCTTTAGGTGTCCTCCTGTGTAGTGATGGCTTCTCATATAGGGGGTCACACTAGGGGATAGACCAGGTAGACCACCTCTCCTTTAGGTGTCCTCCTGTGTAGTGATGGCTTCTCATATCGGGGGTCACACTAGGGGATAGACCAGGTGGACCCCCTCTCCTTTAGGTGTCCCCCTGTGTAGTGATGGCTTCTCATATAGGGGGTCACACTAGGGGATAGACCAGGGGGACCCCCTCTCCTTTAGGTGTCCTCCTGTGTAGTGATGGCTTCTCATATAGGGGGTCACACTAGGGGATGGACCAGGTGGACCCCCTCTCCTTTAGGTGTCCTCCTTGTAGTGATGGCTTCTCATATAGGGGGTCACACTAGGGGATGGACCAGGTGGACCCCCTCTCCTTTAGGCGTCCTCCTTGTAGTGATGGCTTCTCATATAGGGGGTCACACTAGGGGATGGACCAGGTGGACCCCCTCTCCTTTAGGCGTCCTCCTGTGTAGTGATGGCTTCTCATATAGGGGGTCACACTAGGGGATAGACCAGGTGGACCCCCTCTCCTTTAGGTGTCCCCCTGTATAGTGATGGCTTCTCATATAGGGGGTCACACTAGGGGATGGACCAGGTGGACCCCCTCTCCTTTAGGTGTCCTCCTGTGTAGTGATGGCTTCTCATATAGGGGGTCACACTAGGGGATAGACCAGGTGGACCTCCTCTCCTTTAGGTGTCCTCCTGTGTAGTGAGGGCTTCTCATATAGGGGGTCACACTAGGGGATGGACCAGGTGGACCCCCTCTCCTTTAGGTGTCCTCCCCAGTAGTGAGGGCTTCTCATATAGGGGGTCACACTGGGGGATGGACCAGGTGGACCCCCTCTCCTTTAGGTGTCCTCCTGTGTAGTGATGGCTTCTAATATAGGGGGTCACACTAGGGGATGGACCAGGTGGACCCCCTCTCCTTTAGGTGTCCTCCTGTGTAGTGATTGCTTCTCATATAGGGGGTCACACTAGGGGATGCACCAGGTGGACCCCTCTCCTTTAGGTGTCCTCCTGTGTAGTGATCGCTTCTCATATAGGGGGTCACACTAGGGGATAGACCAGGTGGTCCCCCTCTCCTTTAGGTGTCCTCCTGTGTAGTGATGGCTTCTCATATCGGGGGTCACACTAGGGGATGGACCAGGTGGACCCCCTCTCCTTTAGGTGTCCTCCTGTGTAGTGATGGCTTCTCATATAGGGGGTCACACTAGGGGATAAACCAGGTGGACCCCCTCTCCTTTAGGTGTCCTCCTGTGTAGTGATGGCTTCTCATATCGGGGGTCACACTAGGGGATAGACCAGGTGGACCCCCTCTCCTTTAGGTGTCCCCCTGTGTAGTGATGGCTTCTCATATAGGGGGTCACACTAGGGGATGGACCAGGTGGACCCCCTCTCCTTTAGGTGTCCTCCTGTGTAGTGATGGCTTCTCATATAGGGGGTCACACTAGGGGATGGACCAGGTGGACCCCCTCTCCTTTAGGTGTCCTCCTGTGTAGTGATGGCTTCTCATATCGGGGGTCACACTAGGGGATGGACCAGGTGGACCCCCTCTCCTTTAGGTGTCCTCCTGTGTAGTGATGGCTTCTCATATAGGGGGTCACACTCGGGGATGGACCAGGTGGACCCCCTCTCCTTTAGGTGTCCTCCTGTGTAGTGATGGCTTCTCATATAGGGGGTCACACTAGGGGATGGACCAGGTGGACCCCCTCTCCTTTAGGTGTCCTCCTGTGTAGTGATGGCTTCTCATATAGGGGGTCACACTAGGGGATGGACCAGGTGGAACCCTCTCCTTTAGGTGTCCTCCTGTGTAGTGATGGCTTCTCATATAGGGGGTCACACTAGGGGATGGACCAGGTGGACCCCCTCTCCTTTAGGTGTCCTCCTGTGTAGTGATGGCTTCTCATATAGGGGGTCACACTAGGGGATGCACCAGGTGGACCCCTCTCCTTTAGGTGTCCTCCTGTGTAGTGAGGGCTTCTCATATAGGGGGTCACACTAGGGGATGGACCAGGTGGACCCCCTCTCCTTTAGGTGTCCTCCTGTGTAGTGATGGCTTCTCATATAGGGGGTCACACTAGGGGATGGACCAGGTGGACCCCCTCTCCTTTAGGTGTCCTCCTGTGTAGTGATGGCTTCTCATATAGGGGGTCACACTAGCGGATGGACCAGGTGGACCCCCTCTCCTTTAGGTGGCTTCCTGTGTAATGATGGCTTCTCATATAGGGGGTCACACTAGGGGATAGACCAGGGGGACCCCCTCTCCTTTAGGTCTCCTCCTGTGTAGTGATGGCTTCTCATATAGGGGGTCACACTAGGGGATGGACCAGGTGGACCCCCTCTCCTTTAGGTCTCCTCCTGTGTAGTGATGGCTTCTCATATCGGGGGTCACACTAGGGGATGGACCAGGTGGAACCCTCTCATTTAGGTGTCCTCCTGTGTAGTGAGGGCTTCTCATATAGGGGGTCACACTAGGGGATGGACCAGGTGGACCCCCTCTCCTTTAGGTGTCCTCCTGTGTAGTGATGGCTTCTCATATAGGGGGTCACACTAGGGGATAGACCAGGTGGACCCCCTCTCCTTTAGGTGTCCTCCTGTGTAGTGATGGCTTCTCATATCGAAGGGTCACACTGGGGGATGGACCAGGTGGACCCCCTCTTCTTTAGGTGTCCTCCTTGTAGTGATGGCTTCTCATATAGGGGGTCACACTAGGGGATGGACCAGGTGGACCCCCTCTCCTTTAGGTGTCCTCCTTGTAGTGATGGCTTCTCATATAGGGGGTCACACTAGGGGATGGACCAGGTGGACCCCCTCTCCTTTAGGTGTCCTCCTGTGTAGTGATGGCTTCTCATATAGGGGGTCACACTAGCGGATGGACCAGGTGGACCCCCTCTCCTTTAGGTGTCTTCCTGTGTAGTGATGGCTTCTCATATAGGGGTCACACTAGGGGATGGACCAGGTGGACCCCCTCTCCTTTAGGTGTCCTCCTGTGTAGTGATGGCTTCTCATATAGGGGGTCACACTAGGGGATAGACCAGGTGGACCCCCTCTCCTTTAGGTGTCTTCCTGTGTAATGATGGCTTCTCATATAGGGGGTCACACTAGGGGATAGACCAGGGGGACCCCCTCTCCTTTAGTTCTCCTCCTGTGTAGTGATGGCTTCTCATATAGGGGGTCACACTAGGGGATGGACCAGGTGGACCCCCTCTCCTTTAGCTGTCCTCCTTGTAGTGATGGCTTCTCATATAGGGGGTCACACTAGGGGATGGACCAGGTGGACCCCCTCTCCTTTAGGTGTCCTCCTGTGTGATGGCTTCTCATATAGGGGGTCACACTAGGGGATGGACCAGGTGGAACCCTCTCCTTTAGGTGTCCTCCTGTGTAGTGATGGCTTCTCATATAGGGGGTCACACTAGGGGATAGACCAGGTGCACCCTCTCCTTTAAGTGTCCCCCTGTGTAGTGATGGCTTCTCATATAGGGGGTCACACTAGGGGATAGACCAGGTGGACCCCCTCTCCTTTAGGTGTCCCCCTGTGTAGTGATGGCTTCTCATATAGGGGGTCACACTAGGGGATGGACCAGGTGGACCCCCTCTCCTTTAGGTGTCCCCCTGTGTAGTGATGGCTTCTCATATAGGGGGTCACACTAAGGGATGGACCAGGTGGAACCCCTCTCCTTTAGGAGTCCTCCTTGTAGTGATGGCTTCTCATATAGGGGGTCACACTAGGGGATGGACCAGGTGGACCCCCTCTCCTTTAGGTGTCCTCCTGTGTAGTGATGGCTTCTCATATAGGGGGTCACACTAGGGGATGGACCAGGTGGACCCCCTCTCCTTTAGGTGTCCTCCTGTGTAGTGATGGCTTCTCATATCGGGGGTCACACTAGGGGATAGACCAGGTGGACCCCCTCTCCTTTAGATGTCCTCCTGTGTAGTGGGGGCACTGTGCATTAGGTGCACCCCCTTTCTCCTCTAGGTGTCCTCACCTGTAGTGATGGCTTCTGGCACAGGGGCCCCTGGGAGCCATCACTCAGGCGGGGCCGGCACCGTGTGCAGAGTGCTGGGCACAGCAGTAATGGGTGGGATTCAATGAACTGTCCCACCGATTCTAATGAGAGTCTGATGGATTGAAGCGGAGCAGAGAATTTTGCTTTGTGAGCTAATCTGCTCTCCTGGAGGATTGCCTGTCACCGGCGCCGCGCTCCTTACAGGTTTATAGGTAGGAATTAATCATGAGGCTGGAGAACAAGGGGGCATTACTTCCAACTCAGCAATCAACATGGTGCCCAACGCTGCGCATACCAATGGGGCGCAGGTGAAGTGCGGTCACTGCCAGGAGGAGCAACACAATCACCGACCGCTCTCAAGACAACTGATGGGACTCACACATATATAGGGTCCTGCACCCCAGCATTGTATGTCAGGAGGAAGGTCCCCGCAGCACAGAGTATTTCAGGCTTCCATACCAGGAGGAGCAGGGTCTTCCCTGCAGTACAAAGATATTCTGTAGAGGAACCTTGTGATCTTGGTGAAGGTCACAGACAGAGGCGCAGGAGCAGTCTCCCCTGCAGCACAGAGGTTTTCAGGAGAGGAATGTGCTTATCCTGTATGGGGACAATGTGATGACGGGTTATGGGATTTTCTTTATCTGTACAGAACAGTTCTGCGATAATGAAGGGGTTAAAGGGCGCCACCTGTGAAGTCAGTGACCTGTCCATCTACATGGCAGAAGCCCTTTGTCATTTCTCCCTGACAGGCGGATCTATCACAGGCATCGAGAAAGGAGGAAAAATAGACTCAGCCGATCCATTATTCAACATGAAGAATGCAAATTAGGAAAAATTTAATGATCATTTTCGCGGCCTCCTTCCCCCCCCCCCCTCCCCCGCCCCTCCTGCCTCCATCTGAGGGGCCACTGACAGGCCTTGCATAATTCCAGAACAGCCTCAGGGCTGATGCTGGCACAGAGATGCTTTGTCTATATATTATTGATGCAGAAAATTTCCCAGTACTTTTACAAAAGACAACAAAGGGGCGGCCTGCGACTGCAGCTTTAAGGAAAAAACACAGCTAAATGAAAGAAACCCAAAAACATCACCCGGATAATCACTTGAGTGGAAAGAGGTCACTGTGCCTGCAGAATATAGCATAATAAGTGACAGGCACTGCAGTGTGCAACCATGACCAGCAGGGAGCGCTGTAAACGACACATTGCTATAAGTATTAGTAACCAGCAGGGAGCGCTGTAACCGACACATTGCTATAAGTATTAGTAACCAGCAGGGAGCGCTGTAACTGACACATTGCTATAAGTATTAGTAACCAGCAGGGAGCGCTGTATCCGACACATTGCTATAAGTATTAGTAACCAGCAGGGAGCACTGTAACCGACACATTGCTATAAGTATTAGTAACCAGCAGGGAGCGCTGTAACCGAAACATTGCTATAAGTATTAGTAACCAGTAGGGAGCGCTGTAACCAACACATTGCTATAAGTATTAGTAACCAGCAGGGAGTGCTGTAACCAACACATTGCTATAAGCATTAGTAACCAGCAGAGAGCGCTGTAACCAACACATTGCTATAAGTATTAGTAACCAGCAGGGAGCGCTGCAACCGACACATTGCTATAAGTATTAGTAACCAGCAGGGAGCGCTATAACCAACACATTGCTATAAGTATTAGTAACCAGTAGGGAGCGCTGTAACCAACACATTGCTATAAGTATTAGTAACCAGCAGGGAGCGCTATAACCAACACATTGCTATAAGTATTTGTAACCAGCAGAGAGCGCTGTAACCGAAACATTGCTATAAGTATAAGTAACCAGCAGGGAGCGCTGTAACCAACACATTGCTATAAGTATTAGTAACCAGCAGAGAGCGCTGTAACCGAAACATTGCTATAAGTATTAGTAACCAGCAGGGTGGCTGCAACCGACACATTGCTATAAGCATTAGTAACCAGCAGAGAGCGCTGTAACCAACACATTGCTATAAGTATTAGTAACCAGCAGGGAGCGCTGCAACCGACACATTGCTATAAGTATTAGTAACCAGCAGGGAGCGCTATAACCAACACATTGCTATAAGTATTAGTAACCAGTAGGGAGCGCTGTAACCAACACATTGCTATAAGTATTAGTAACCAGCAGGGAGCGCTATAACCAACACATTGCTATAACTATTTGTAACCAGCAGAGAGCGCTGTAACCGAAACATTGCTATAAGTATAAGTAACCAGCAGGGAGCGCTGTAACCAACACATTGCTATAAGTATTAGTAACCAGCAGGGAGCGCTGCAACCGACACATTGCTATAAATATTAGTAACCAGCAGGGGGCGCTGTAACCAACACATTGCTATAAGTATTAGTAACCAGCAGGAAGCACTGTAACCAACACATTGCTATAAGTATTAATAACTAGCAGAGAGCGCTGCATCCGACACATTGCTATAAGTATTAGTAACCAGCAGGGAGCGCTGCATCCGACACATTGCTACAAGTATTAGTAAGCAGCAGGGAGCACTGTAACCGACACATTGCTACAAGTATTAGTAACCAGCAGAGAGCGCTGTAACCGACACAATCCTATAAGTATTAGTAACCAGCAGGGAGCGCTGTAACAGACACATTGCTATAAGTATTAGTAACCAGCAGGGAGCAATGCAACCGACACATTGCTATAAGTGTTAGTAACCAGCAGGAAGCGCTGCAACCAACACATTGCCATAACTATTAGTAAACCAGCAGGGAGTGCTGTAACCAACAAATTGCCATATGTATTAGTAACCAGCAGGGAGCGCTGCCACGGACACATTGCTATAAGTATTAGTAACCAGTAGGGAGAGCTGCAACTGACACAATGCTATAAGTATTAGTAACCAGCAGGGAGCGCTGCAACTGACGCATTGCTATAAGTATTAGTAACCAGCAGGGAGCGCTGCAACTGACGCATTGCTATAAGTATTAGTAACCAGTAGGGAGCGCTCCAACCGACACATTGCTATAAGTATTAGTAACCAGCAGGGAGCGCTGTAACCAACACATTACTATAAGTATTAGTAACCAGCTGGGAGCGCTGCAACTGACGCATTGCTATAAGTATTAGTAACCAGCATGGAGCGTTGTAACCGACAATTTGCCCTAAGAATTATTAACCAGCAGGGAGCGCTGCAACTGACACATTGCTATAAGTATTAGTAACCAGCAGGGAGCGCTGTAACTGACACATTGCTATAAGTATTAGTAACCAGCAGGGAGCACTGTAACCGACACATTGCTATAAGTATTAGTAACCAGCAGGGAGCGCTGTAACCGAAACATTGCTATAAGTATTAGTAACCAGTAGGGAGCGCTGTAACCAACACATTGCTATAAGTATTAGTAACCAGCAGGGAGCGCTGTAACCAACACATTGCTATAAGTATTAGTAACCAGCAGGGTGGCTGCAACCGACACATTGCTATAAGTATTAGTAACCAGCAGGGAGTGCTGCAACCGACACATTGCTATAAGCATTAGTAACCAGCAGAGAGCGCTGTAACCAACACATTGCTATAAGTATTAGTAACCAGCAGGGAGCGCTGCAACCGACACATTGCTATAAGTATTAGTAACCAGCAGGAAGCACTGTAACCAACACATTGCTATAAGTATTAATAACTAGCATGGAGCGCTGTATTCGACACATTGCTATAAGTATTAGTAACCAGCAGGGAGCACTGTAACCGACACATTGCTATAAGTATTAGTAACCAGCAGAGAGCGCTGTAACCGAAATATTGCTATAAGTATTAGTAACCAGTAGGGATCGCTGTAACCAACACATTGCTATAAGTATTAGTAACCAGCAGGGAGCGCTGTAACCAACACATTGCTATAAGTATTAGTAACCAGCAGGGAGTGCTGCAACCGACACATTGCTATAAGCATTAGTAACCAGCAGAGAGCGCTGTAACCAACACATTGCTATAAGTATTAGTAACCAGCAGGGAGCGCTGCAACCGACACATTGCTATAAGTATTAGTAACCAGCAGGGAGCGCTATAACCAACACATTGCTATAAGTATTAGTAACCAGTAGGGAGCGCTGTAACCAACACATTGCTATAAGTATTAGTAACCAGCAGGGAGCGCTATAACCAACACATTGCTATAAGTATTTGTAACCAGCAGAGAGCGCTGTAACCGAAACATTGCTATAAGTATAAGTAACCAGCAGGGAGCGCTGTAACCAACACATTGCTATAAGTATTAGTAACCAGCAGAGAGCGCTGTAACCGAAACATTGCTATAAGTATTAGTAACCAGCAGGGTGGCTGCAACCGACACATTGCTATAAGCATTAGTAACCAGCAGAGAGCGCTGTAACCAACACATTGCTATAAGTATTAGTAACCAGCAGGGAGCGCTGCAACCGACACATTGCTATAAGTATTAGTAACCAGCAGGGAGCGCTATAACCAACACATTGCTATAAGTATTAGTAACCAGTAGGGAGCGCTGTAACCAACACATTGCTATAAGTATTAGTAACCAGCAGGGAGCGCTATAACCAACACATTGCTATAAATATTAGTAACCAGCAGGGGGCGCTGTAACCAACACATTGCTATAAGTATTAGTAACCAGCAGGGAGCGCTGCATCCGACACATTGCTACAAGTATTAGTAAGCAGCAGGGAGCACTGTAACCGAAACATTGCTATAAGTATTAGTAACCAGCAGAGAGCGCTGTAACCGACACAATCCTATAAGTATTAGTAACCAGCAGGGAGCGCTGTAACAGACACATTGCTATAAGTATTAGTAACCAGCAGGGAGCAATGCAACCGACACATTGCTATAAGTGTTAGTAACCAGCAGGAAGCGCTGCAACCAACACATTGCCATAACTATTAGTAAACCAGCAGGGAGTGCTGTAACCAACAAATTGCCATATGTATTAGTAACCAGCAGGGAGCGCTGCCACGGACACATTGCTATAAATATTAGTAACCAGTAGGGAGAGCTGCAACTGACACAATGCTATAAGTATTAGTAACCAGCAGGGAGCGCTGCAACTGACGCATTGCTATAAGTATTAGTAACCAGCAGGGAGCGCTGCAACTGACGCATTGCTATAAGTATTAGTAACCAGTAGGGAGCGCTCCAACCGACACATTGCTATAAGTATTAGTAACCAGCAGGGAGCGCTGTAACCAACACATTGCTATAAGTATTAGTAACCAGCAGGGAGCGCTATAACCAACACATTGCTATAACTATTTGTAACCAGCAGAGAGCGCTGTAACCGAAACATTGCTATAAGTATAAGTAACCAGCAGGGAGCGCTGTAACCAACACATTGCTATAAGTATTAGTAACCAGCTGGGAGCGTTGTAACCGACAATTTGCCCTAAGAATTATTAACCAGCAGGTAGCGCTGCAACTGACACATTGCTATAAGTATTAGTAACCAGCAGGTAGCGCTGTATCCGACACATTGCTATAAGTATTAGTAACCAGCAGGGAGCACTGTAACCGACACATTGCTATAAGTATTAGTAACCAGCAGGGAGCGCTGTAACCGAAACATTGCTATAAGTATTAGTAACCAGTAGGGAGCGCTGTAACCAACACATTGCTATAAGTATTAGTAACCAGCAGGGAGCGCTGTAACCAACACATTGCTATAAGTATTAGTAACCAGCAGGGTGGCTGCAACCGACACATTGCTATAAGTATTAGTAACCAGCAGGGAGTGCTGCAACCGACACATTGCTATAAGCATTAGTAACCAGCCGAGAGCGCTGTAACCAACACATTGCTATAAATATTAGTAACCAGCAGGGAGCGCTGCAACCGACACATTGCTATAAGTATTAGTAACCAGCAGGAAGCACTGTAACCAACACATTGCTATAAGTATTAATAACTAGCAGGGAGCGCTGTATCCGACACATTGCTATAAGTATTAGTAAGCAGCAGGGAGCACTGTAACCGACACATTGCTATAAGTATTAGTAACCAGCAGGGAGCGCTGTAACCGAAATATTGCTATAAGTATTAGTAACCAGTAGGGAGCGCTGTAACCAACACATTGCTATAAGTATTAGTAACCAGCAGGGAGCGCTGTAACCAACACATTGCTATAAGTATTAGTAACCAGCAGGGTGGCTGCAACCGACACATTGCTATAAGTATTAGTAACCAGCAGGGAGTGCTGCAACCGACACATTGCTATAAGCATTAGTAACCAGCAGAGAGCGCTGTAACCAACACATTGCTATAAGTATTAGTAACCAGCAGGAAGCACTGTAACCAACACATTGCTATAAGTATTAATAACTAGCAGGGAGCGCTGTATCCGACACATTGCTATAAGTATTAGTAACCAGCAGGGAGCACTGTAACCGACACATTGCTATAAGTATTAGTAACCAGCAGGGAGCGCTGTAACCGAAATATTGCTATAAGTATTAGTAACCAGTAGGGAGCGCTGTAACCAACACATTGCTATAAGTATTAGTAACCAGCAGGGAGCGCTATAACCAACACATTGCTATAAGTATTTGTAACCAGCAGAGAGCGCTGTAACCGAAACATTGCTATAAGTATAAGTAACCAGCAGGGAGCGCTGTAACCAACACATTGCTATAAGTATTAGTAACCAGCAGAGAGCGCTGTAACCGAAACATTGCTATAAGTATTAGTAACCAGCAGGGTGGCTGCAACCGACACATTGCTATAAGCATTAGTAACCAGCAGAGAGCGCTGTAACCAACACATTGCTATAAGTATTAGTAACCAGCAGGGAGCGCTGCAACCGACACATTGCTATAAGTATTAGTAACCAGCAGGGAGCGCTATAACCAACACATTGCTATAAGTATTAGTAACCAGTAGGGAGCGCTGTAACCAACACATTGCTATAAGTATTAGTAACCAGCAGGGAGCGCTATAACCAACACATTGCTATAACTATTTGTAACCAGCAGAGAGCGCTGTAACCGAAACATTGCTATAAGTATAAGTAACCAGCAGGGAGCGCTGTAACCAACACATTGCTATAAGTATTAGTAACCAGCAGGGAGCGCTGCAACCGACACATTGCTATAAATATTAGTAACCAGCAGGAAGCACTGTAACCAACACATTGCTATAAGTATTAATAACTAGCAGAGAGCGCTGCATCCGACACATTGCTATAAGTATTAGTATCCAGCAGGGAGAGCTGCATCCGACACATTGCTATAAGTATTAGTAACCAGCAGGGAGCGCTGCATCCGACACATTGCTACAAGTATTAGTAAGCAGCAGGGAGCACTGTAACCGACACATTGCTATAAGTATTAGTAACCAGCAGAGAGCGCTGTAACCGACACAATCCTATAAGTATTAGTAACCAGCAGAGAGCGCTGTAACCGAAACATTGCTATAAGTATAAGTAACCAGCAGGGAGCAATGCAACCGACACATTGCTATAAGTGTTAGTAACCAGCAGGAAGCGCTGCAACCAACACATTGCCATAACTATTAGTAAACCAGCAGGGAGTGCTGTAACCAACAAATTGCCATATGTATTAGTAACCAGCAGGGAGCGCTGCCACGGACACATTGCTATAAGTATTAGTAACCAGTAGGGAGAGCTGCAACTGACACAATGCTATAAGTATTAGTAACCAGCAGGGAGCGCTGCAACTGACGCATTGCTATAAGTATTAGTAACCAGCAGGGAGCGCTGCAACTGACGCATTGCTACAAGTATTAGTAACCAGTAGGGAGCGCTCCAACCGACACATTGCTATAAGTATTAGTAACCAGCAGGGAGCGCTGTAACCAACACATTACTATAAGTATTAGTAACCAGCATGGAGCGTTGTAACCGACAATTTGCCCTAAGAATTATTAACCAGCAGGGAGCGCTGCAACTGACACATTGCTATAAGTATTAGTAACCAGCAGAGAGCGCTGCAACCAACACATTGCTATAGGTATTATTAACCAGCAGGGAGCGCTATAACCGACACATTACTATAAGTATTAGAAACCAGTAGGGAGTGCTGCAACTGACGCATTGCTATAAGTATTAGTAACCAGCTGGGAGCGCTGCAACCAACACATTGCCATAAGTATTTGTAAACCAGCAGGGAGTGCTGCAACCGACAAATTGCTATAACTATTAGTAAACCAGCATGGAGCGCTGCAACAGACACATTACTATAAGTATTAGTAACCAGCAGGGAGCGCTGCAACCAATACATTGCCATAAGTATAAGTAACCAGCAGGGAACCCTTCAAGCGACACATTGCTATGAGTATTAGCAATCAGCAGGGAGCGCTCCAACCGACACATTGCTATAAGTATTAGTAACCAGCTAGGAGCGCTGCAACTGACACATTGCTATAAGTATTAGAAACCAGCAGGGAGCGCAGTAACCAACACATTGCTATAAGTATTAGTAACCAGCAGGGAGCGCTTTAACCGAAACATTGCTCTATGTATTAGTAACTAGCAAGGAGTGCTGTAACCGACACATTGCTTTAAATATTAGTAACCAGCAGGGAGCGCTACAACAGAAACATTGCTGTAAGTATTAGTAACCAGCAGGTAGTATTAGTAACCAGCAGGGAGCGCTGCAACAGAAAGATTGCTATAAGTACTAGTAACGAGCAGGGAGCACTGCAACTGACACATTGCTATAATGATAAGGAACCAGCAGGGAGCTCTGTAACCAACACGTTGCTATAAGTATTTGTAACCAGCAGGGAACGCTGTTACCGACACATTGCTATAAGTATTAGTAACCAGCAGGGAGTGCTGTAATTGACACATTGCTATAAGTATTAGTAACAAGCAGGGAGCGCTACAACTGAAACATTGCTATATGTATTAGTAACCAGCAGGTAGCACTGGAACAGAAACATTGGTATAAGTAATAACAACCAGCAGGGAGCGCTGCGACCGACACATTGCTATAAGTATTAGGAACCAGCAGGGAACGCTGTAACCAACACATTGCTATAAGTATTAGTAACCAGCAGGGAACACTGTAACCGACACATTGCTATAAGTATTAGTAACCAGCAGGGAGCGATGTAACCAACACATAGCTATAAGTATTAGTAACCAGCAGAGAGCGCTGCATCCGACACATTGCTATAAGTATTAGTATCCAGCAGGGAGCACTGTAACGGACACATTGCTATAAGTATTAGTATCCAGCAGGGAGCACTGTAACTGACACATTGCTATAAGTATTAGTAACCAGCAGAGAGTGCTGTAACCGGCACAATCCTATAAGTATTAGTAACCAGCAGGGAGCGCTGTAACAGACACATTGCTATAAGTGTTAGTAACAAGCAGGAAGCGCTGCAACCAACACATTGCCATAACTATTAGTAAACCAGCAGGGAGTGCTGTAACCAACAAATTGCCATATGTATTAGTAACCAGCAGGGAGCGCTGCAACGGACACATTGCTATAAGTATTAGTAACCAGTAGGGAGAGCTGCAACTGACACATTGCTATAAGTATTAGTAACCAGTTGAGAGCGCTGCAACCAACACATTGCTATAGGTATTATTAACCAGCAGGGAGCGCTATAACCAACACATTACTATAAGTATTAGAAACCAGTACGGAGTGCTGCAACTGACACATTGCTATAAGTATTAGTAACCAGCAGGGAGCGCTGCAACCAACACATTGCCATAAGTATTTGTAAACCAGCAGGGAGTGCTGCAACCGACAAATTGCTATAACTATTAGTAAACCAGCAGGGAGCGCTGTAACCGACACATTACTATAAGTATTAGTAACCAGCAGGGAGCGCTGCAACCAACACATTGCCATAAGTATAAGTAACCAGCAGGGAACCCTGCAAGCGACACATTGCTATGAGTATTAGTATCCAGCAGGGAGCGCTCCAACCGACACATTGCTATAAGTATTAGTAACCAGCAGGGAGCGCTGTAACCAACACATTACTATAAGTATTAGTAACCAGCTGGGAGCGCTGCAACTGACACATTGCTATAAGTATTAGTAACCAGCAGGGAGCGCTTTAACCGAAACATTGCTCTATGTATTAGTAACTAGCAAGGAGTGCTGTAACCGACACATTGCTTTAAATATTAGTAACCAGCAGGGGGCCCTTTAACCAATACATTGCTATAAGTATTAGTAACCAGCAGGGAGCGCTGCAACCAATACATTGCTATAAGTATTTGTAACCAGCAGGGAGTGCTACAGCCGGCACATTGCTTTAAGCATTAGAAGCCAGCAGCGAGCGCAATTACCAACACATTTCTAAAAGTATTAGAAACCAGCAGGGAGTGCATTAACCGACTTTTAGCTATAAGTATTAGTAACCAGCAGGGAGCGCTGTAACCCACTCTTTGCTATAAGTATTAGGAACCAACAGGTGGCCCTCTAACCAATACATTGCTATAAGTATTAGTAACCAGCAGGGAACACTGTAATTGCCACATTGCTATAAGTATTAGTAACCAGCAGGGAGCGCAGTAACCAACACATTGCTATAAGTATTAGTAACCAGCAGGGAGCGCTGCAACCAACTAATTGCTATAAGTATTAGGAACCAACAGGGGACCTCTAACCAATACATTGCTATAAGTATTAGTAACCAGCAGGGAGCGCTTTAACCGAAACATTGCTCTATGTATTAGTAACTAGCAAGGAGTGCTGTAACCGACACATTGCTTTAAATATTAGTAACCAGCAGGGGGCCCTTTAACCAATACATTGCTATAAGTATTAGTAACCAGCAGGGAACACTGTAATTGCTACATTGCTATAATTATTAGTAACCAGCAGGGAGCGCTGCAACCAATACATTGCTATACGTATTAGTAACCAGCAGAGAGCGCTGCAACCAATACATTGCTATAAGTATTTGTAACCAGCAGGGAGCGCTACAGCCGGCACATTGCTTTAAGTATTAGAAGCCAGCAGCGAGCGCAATAACCAACACATTTCTAAAAGTATTAGTAACCAGCAGGGAGTGCATTAACCGACTTTTAGCTATAAGTATTAGTAACCAGCATGGAGCACTGTAACCAACTAATTGCTATAAGTATTAGGAACCAACAGGGGACCTCTAACCAATACATTGCTATAAGTATTAGTAACCAGCAGGGAACACTGTAATTGCCACATTGCTATAAGTATTAGTAACCAGCAGGGTGCGCTGCAACCAAAACATTGCTATAAGTATTAGTAACCAGCAGAGAGCGCTGCAACCAATACATTGCTATAAGTATTAGTAACCAGCAGGGAGCGCTGCAACCAATACATTGCTATAAATATTAGTGACCAGCAGGGGGCACTGTATTTAATGCAATTCTATAAGTATAAGTGTACTGCAGGGAGGCGCCGTGACAAGTGCACCGCTATAAATATTAGCGACCAGAACAGAGCGCTGTAACAAATGCATTACTATGAGTATTATTGGCAAGCATGGGGTAGTTTTTAATAGATCATGAATAGCTATGTATACTGGTGACCAGCAGGGGGCAGTATAGTAATAGAAATTACATAGATATGTATACTGGTGACCAGCAGCTGGCAGTATAGTAATAGAACATACATAGCTATGTATACTGGTGACCAGCAGGGGCAGTATAGTAATAGAATTTACATAGCTATGTATACTGGTGACCAGCAGCTGGCAGTATAGTAATAGATCATACATAGCTATGTATACTGGTGACCAGCAGCTGGCAGTATAGTAATAGAACATACATAGCTATGTATACTGGTGACCAGCAGGGGCAGTATAGTAATAGACATTCATAGCTGTGTATACTGGTGACCAGCAGAGGGCAGTATAGTAATAGAGATATATAGCTATGTATACTGGTGACCAGCAGGGGGCAGTATAGTAATAGAATATACATAGCTATGTATACTGGTGACCAGCAGAGGGCAGTATAGTAATAGAACATACACAGCTATGTATACTGGTGACCAGCAGGGGGCAGTATAGTAATAGATCATACAAAGCTATGTATACTGGTGACCAGCAGGGCAGTATAGTTATAGACCATACATAGCTATGTATACTGGTGACCAGCAGGGGGCAGTATAGAAATAGATCATACATAGCTATGTATACTGGTGACCAGCAGGGGGCAGAGTAGTAATAAACCATACATAGCTATGTATAATGGTGACCAGCAGGGGGCAGTATAGTAATAGAAAATACATAGATATGTATACTGGTGACCAGCAGGGGGCAGTATAGAAATAGAACATACATAGCTATGTATACCGGTGACCAGCAGGGGGTAGTATAGTAATAGATCATACATAGCTATGTATACTGGTGACCAGCAGAGGGCAGTATAGTAATAGAACATACATAGCTATGTATACTGGTGACCAGCAGAGGGCAGTATAGTAATAGAACATATATAGATATGTATACTGATGACCAGCAGGGGGTAGTATAGTAATAGATCATACATAGCTATGTATACTGGTGACCAGCAGGGGGCAGTATAGTAATAGAACATACATAGCTATGTATACTGGTGACCAGCAGGGGGCAGTATAGTAATAGAGATACATAGCTATGTATACTGGTGACCAGCAGGGGGCAATATAGTAATAGAGATACATAGCTATGTATACTGGTGACCAGCAGAGGGCAGTATAGTAATAGAACATATATAGATATGTATACTGATGACCAGCAGGGGGTAGTATAGTAATAGAACATACATAGATATGTATACTGGTGACCAGCAGGGGGTAGTATAGTAATAGAACATACATAGCTATGCATACTGGTGACCAGCAGGGGGCAGTATAGTAATAGAATATACATAGCTATGTATACTGGTGACCAGCAGGGGGCAATATAGTAATAGAGATACATAGCTATGTATACTGGTGACCAGCAGAGGGCAGTATAGTAATAGAACATACATAGCTATGTATACTGATGACCACTATGGGGCAGTATAGTAATAGACCATACATAGCTATGTATACTGGTGACAAGCAGAGGGCAGTATAGTAATAGAACATACATAGCTATGTATACTGGTGACCAGCAGGGGCAGTATAGTAATAGACCATACATAGCTATGTATACTGGTGACCAGCAGAGCGCAGTTTAGTAATAGAACATACATAGCTATGTATACTGGTGACCAGCAGGGGGCAGTATAGTAATAGAACATACATAGCTATGTATACTGGTGACCAGCAGGGGCAGTATAGTAATAGACCATACATAGCTATGTATACTGGTGACCAGCAGGGGGCAGTATAGTAATAGATCATACAGCTATGTATACTGGTGACCAGCAGGGGGCAGTATAGTCATAGAACATCCATAGCTATGTATACTGGTGACCAGCAGGGGGCAGTATAGTAATAGAATATACATAGCTATGTATACTGGTGACCAGCAGGGGGCAGTATAGTAATAGAACATACATAGCTATGTATACTGGTGACCAGCAGGGGGCAGTATAGTAATAGACCAAACATAGCTATGTATACTGGTGACCAGCAGGGGGCAGTATAGTCAAAGAACATCCATAGCTATGTATACTGGTGACCAGCAGGGGGCAGTATAGTAATAGATCATACATAGCTATAAATACCGGAGACCAGCAGGGGTCAGTATAATAATAGAATATACATAGTTTTGTATACTGGTGACCAGCAGGGGCAGTATAGTAATAGAATATACATAGCTATGTATACTGGTGACCAGCAGAGGGCAGTATAGTAATAGATCATACATAGCTATGTATACAGGTGACCAGCAGGGGGCAGTATAGTAATAGAATATCCATAGCTATGTATACTGGTGACCAGCAAGGGGCAGTATAGTAATAGAATATACATAGCTATGTATACTGGTGACCAGCAGGGGGCAGTATAGTAATAGAACATACATAGCTATGTATACTGGTGACCAGCAGGGGGCAGTATAGTAATAGATCATACATAGCTATGTATACTGGAGACCAGCAGGGGGCAGTATAGTAATAGATCATACATAGCTATGTATACTGGTGACCAGCAGGGGGCAGTATAGTAATAGACCATACATAGCTATGTATACTGGTGACCAGCAGAGGGCAGTATAGTAATAGATCATACATAGCTATGTATACTGGTGACCAGCAGGGGGCAGTATAGTAATAGAATATACATAGATATGTATACTGGTGACCAGCAGGGGCAGTATAGTAATAGACCATACATAGCTATGTATACTGGTGACCAGCAGGGGGCAGTATAGTAATGGAACATACATAGCTATGTATACTGGTGACCAGCAAGGGGCAGTATAGTAATAGAATATACATCGCTATGCATACTGGTGACCAGCAGAGGGCAGTATAGTAATAAACCATTCATAGCTATATATAATGGTGACCAGCAGGGGGCAGTATAGTAATAGATCATACATAGCTATGTATACTGGTGACCAGCAGGGGGCAGTATAGTAATAGATCATACATAGCTATGTATACTGGTGACCAGCAGGGGGCAGTATAGTAATAGAACATACATAGCTATGTATACTGGTGACCAGCAGGGGGTAGTATAGTAATAGACATACATAGCTATGTATACTAGTGACCAGCAGGGGGCAGTATAGTAATAGAACATACATAGCTATGTATACTGGTGACCAGCAGGGGGCAGTATAGTAATAGAACATACATAGCTATGTATACTGGTGACCAGCAGGGGGCAGTATAGTAATAGAACATACATAGCTATGTATACTGGTGACCAGCAGGGGGCAGTATAGTAATAGATCATACATAGCTAAGTATACTGGTGACCAGCAGAGGGCAGTATAGTAATAGATCATATATAGCTATGTTTACTGGTGACCAGCAGAGGGCAGTATAGTAATGGAACATACATAGCTATGTATACTGGTGACCAGCAGAGGGCAGTATAGTAATAGATCATACATAGCTATGTATACTGGTGACCAGCAGAGGGCAGTATAGTAATAGAGATATATAGCTGTGTATACTGGTGACCAGCAGGGGGTAGTATAGTAATAGAACATACATAGCTATGTATACTGGTGACCAGCAGGGGGCAGTATAGTAATAAAACATATATAGCTATGTATACTGGTGACCAGCAGAGGGCAGTATAGTAATAGACATATATAGCTATGTATACTGGTGACCAGCAGAGGGCAGTATAGTAATAAACCATACATAGCTATATATAATGGTGACCAGCAGGGGGCAGTATAGTAATAGATCATACATAGCTATGTATACTGGTGACCAGCAGAGGGCAGTATAGTAATAGATCATACATAGCTATGTATACTGGTGACCAGCAGGGGGCAGTATAGTAATAGAACATACATAGCTATGTATACTGGTGACCAGCAGGGGGTAGTATAGTAATAGACATACATAGCTATGTATACTGGTGACCAGCAGAGGGCAGTATAGTAATAGATCATATATAGCTATGTTTACTGGTGACCAGCAAGGGGCAGTATAGTAATGGAACATACATAGCTATGTATACTGGTGACCAGCAGGGGGCAGTATAGTAATAGAACATACATAGCTGTGTATACTGGTGACCAGCAGGGGGCAGTGTAGTAATAGATCATACATAGCTATGTATACTGGTGACCAGCAAGGGGCAGTATAGTAATAGAATATACACAGCTATGTATACTGGTGACCAGCAGAGGGCAGTATAGTAATAGATCATACATAGCTATGTATACTGGTGACCAGCAGAGGGCAGTATAGTAATAGACATACATAGCTATGTATACTGGTGACCAGCAGAGGGCAGTATAGTAATAGACATATATAGCTATGTATACTGGTGACCAGCAGAGGGCAGTATAGTAATAGAACATACATAGCTATGTATACTGGTGACCAGCAGGGGCAGTATAGTAATAGAACATACATAGATATGTATACTGGTGACCACCATGGGGCAGTATAGTAATAGACATATATAGCTATGTATACTGGTGACCAGCAGAGGGCAGTATAGTAATAGAATATACAAAGCTTTGTATACTGGTGACCAGCAGAGGGCAGTATAGTAATAGAACATACATAGCTATGTATACTGGTGACCAGCAGAGGGCAGTATAGTAATAGATCATACATAGCTATGTATACAGGTGACCAGCAGAGGGCAGTATAGTAATAGAATATCCATAGCTATGTATACTGGTGACCAGCAAGGGGCAGTATAGTAATAGAATATACATAGCTATGTATACTGGTGACCAGCAGGGGGCAGTATAGTAATAGAACATACATAGCTATGTATACTGGTGACCAGCAGGGGGCAGTATAGTAATAGATCATACATAGCTATGTATACTGGAGACCAGCAGGGGGCAGTATAGTAATAGATCATACATAGCTATGTATACTGGTGACCAGCAGGGGGCAGTATAGTAATAGAATATACATAGATATGTATACTGGTGACCAGCAGGGGCAGTATAGTAATAGACCATACATAGCTATGTATACTGGTGACCAGCAGGGGGCAGTATAGTAATGGAACATACATAGCTATGTATACTGGTGACCAGCAAGGGGCAGTATAGTAATAGAATATACATCGCTATGCATACTGGTGACCAGCAGAGGGCAGTATAGTAATAAACCATTCATAGCTATATATAATGGTGACCAGCAGGGGGCAGTATAGTAATAGATCATACATAGCTATGTATACTGGTGACCAGCAGGGGGCAGTATAGTAATAGATCATACATAGCTATGTATACTGGTGACCAGCAGGGGGCAGTATAGTAATAGAACATACATAGCTATGTATACTGGTGACCAGCAGGGGGTAGTATAGTAATAGACATACATAGCTATGTATACTAGTGACCAGCAGGGGGCAGTATAGTAATAGAACATACATAGCTATGTATACTGGTGACCAGCAGGGGGCAGTATAGTAATAGAACATACATAGCTATGTATACTGGTGACCAGCAGGGGGCAGTATAGTAATAGAACATACATAGCTATGTATACTGGTGACCAGCAGGGGGCAGTATAGTAATAGATCATACATAGCTAAGTATACTGGTGACCAGCAGAGGGCAGTATAGTAATAGATCATATATAGCTATGTTTACTGGTGACCAGCAGAGGGCAGTATAGTAATGGAACATACATAGCTATGTATACTGGTGACCAGCAGAGGGCAGTATAGTAATAGATCATACATAGCTATGTATACTGGTGACCAGCAGAGGGCAGTATAGTAATAGAGATATATAGCTGTGTATACTGGTGACCAGCAGGGGGTAGTATAGTAATAGAACATACATAGCTATGTATACTGGTGACCAGCAGGGGGCAGTATAGTAATAAAACATATATAGCTATGTATACTGGTGACCAGCAGAGGGCAGTATAGTAATAGACATATATAGCTATGTATACTGGTGACCAGCAGAGGGCAGTATAGTAATAAACCATACATAGCTATATATAATGGTGACCAGCAGGGGGCAGTATAGTAATAGATCATACATAGCTATGTATACTGGTGACCAGCAGAGGGCAGTATAGTAATAGATCATACATAGCTATGTATACTGGTGACCAGCAGGGGGCAGTATAGTAATAGAACATACATAGCTATGTATACTGGTGACCAGCAGGGGGTAGTATAGTAATAGACATACATAGCTATGTATACTGGTGACCAGCAGAGGGCAGTATAGTAATAGATCATATATAGCTATGTTTACTGGTGACCAGCAAGGGGCAGTATAGTAATGGAACATACATAGCTATGTATACTGGTGACCAGCAAGGGGCAGTATAGTAATAGAATATACACAGCTATGTATACTGGTGACCAGCAGAGGGCAGTATAGTAATAGATCATACATAGCTATGTATACTGGTGACCAGCAGAGGGCAGTATAGTAATAGACATACATAGCTATGTATACTGGTGACCAGCAGAGGGCAGTATAGTAATAGACATATATAGCTATGTATACTGGTGACCAGCAGAGGGCAGTATAGTAATAGAACATACATAGCTATGTATACTGGTGACCAGCAGGGGCAGTATAGTAATAGAACATACATAGATATGTATACTGGTGACCACCATGGGGCAGTATAGTAATAGACATATATAGCTATGTATACTGGTGACCAGCAGAGGGCAGTATAGTAATAGAATATACAAAGCTTTGTATACTGGTGACCAGCAGAGGGCAGTATAGTAATAGAACATACATAGCTATGTATACTGGTGACCAGCAGAGGGCAGTATAGTAATAGAATATACAAAGCTTTGTATACTGGTGACCAGCAGAGGGCAGTATAGTAATAGATCATATATAGCTATGTTTACTGGTGACCAGCAGAGGGCAGTATAGTAATGGAACATACATAGCTATGTATACTGGTGACCAGCAGAGGGCAGTATAGTAATAGAACATACATAGCTATGTATACTGGTGACCAGCAGAGGGCAGTATAGTAATAGAGATATATAGCTGTGTATACTGGTGACCAGCAGGGGGTAGTATAGTAATAGAACATACATAGCTATGTATACTGGTGACCAGCAGGGGGCAGTATAGTAATAAAACATATATAGCTATGTATACTGGTGACCAGCAGAGGGCAGTATAGTAATAGACATATATAGCTATGTATACTGGTGACCAGCAGAGGGCAGTATAGTAATAAACCATACATAGCTATATATAATGGTGACCAGCAGGGGGCAGTATAGTAATAGATCATACATAGCTATGTATACTGGTGACCAGCAGAGGGCAGTATAGTAATAGATCATACATAGCTATGTATACTGGTGACCAGCAGGGGGCAGTATAGTAATAGAACATACATAGCTATGTATACTGGTGACCAGCAGGGGGTAGTATAGTAATAGACATACATAGCTATGTATACTGGTGACCAGCAGAGGGCAGTATAGTAATAGATCATATATAGCTATGTATACTGGTGACCAGCAGGGGGCAGTATAGTAATAGATCATACATAGCTATGTTTACTGGTGACCAGCAAGGGGCAGTATAGTAATGGAACATACATAGCTATGTATACTGGTGACCAGCAAGGGGCAGTATAGTAATAGAATATACACAGCTATGTATACTGGTGACCAGCAGAGGGCAGTATAGTAATAGATCATACATAGCTATGTATACTGGTGACCAGCAGAGGGCAGTATAGTAATAGACATACATAGCTATGTATACTGGTGACCAGCAGAGGGCAGTATAGTAATAGACATATATAGCTATGTATACAGGTGACCAGCAGAGGGCAGTATAGTAATAGAACATACATAGCTATGTATACTGGTGACCAGCAGGGGGCAGTATAGTAATAGATCATACATAGCTATGTATACTGGTGACCAGCAGGGGCAGTATAGTAATAGAACATACATAGATATGTATACTGGTGACCACCATGGGGCAGTATAGTAATAGACATATATAGCTATGTATACTGGTGACCAGCAGAGGGCAGTATAGTAATAGAATATACAAAGCTTTGTATACTGGTGACCAGCAGAGGGCAGTATAGTAATAGAACATACATAGCTATGTATACTGGTGACCAGCAGAGGGCAGTATAGTAATAGAATATACAAAGCTTTGTATACTGGTGACCAGCAGAGGGCAGTATAGTAATAGAACATACATAGCTATGTATACTGGTGACCAGCAGGGGCAGTATAGTAATAGACCATACATAGCTATGTATACTGGTGACCAGCAGAGGGCAGTATAGTAATAGATCATACATAGCTATGTATACTGGTGACCAGCAGGGGGCAGTATAGTAATAGATCATACATAGCTATGTATACTGGTTACCAGCAGGGGGTAGTATAGCAATAGATCATACATAGCTATGTATACTGGTGACCAGCATGGGGCAGTATAGTAATAAAATATAAATAGCTATGTATACTGGTGACCAGCAGAGGGCAGTATAGTAATAGAACATACATAGCTATGTATACTGGTGACCAGCAAGGGGCAGTATAGTAATAGATCATACATAGCTATGTGTACTAGAGACCAGCCGGGGGCAGTATAGTAATAGAACATACATAGCTATGTATAATGGTGACCAGCAGGGGGTAGAATAGTAATAGAACATACATAGCTATGTATACTGGTGACCAGCAGAGGGCAGTATAGTAATAGATCATACATAGCTATGTATACTGGTGACCAACAGAGGGCAGTATAGTAATAGAGATATATAGCTGTGTATACTGGTGACCAGCAGGGGGTAGTATAGTAATAAAACATATATAGCTATGTATACTGGTGACCAGCAGAGGGCAGTATAGTAATAGACATATATAGCTATGTATACTGGTGACCAGCAGGGGGCAGTATAGTAATAGATCATACATAGCTATGTATACCGGTGACCAGCAGAGGGCAGTATAGTAATAGATCATACACAGCTATGTATACTGGTGACCAGCAGGTGGCAGTATAGTAATAGAACATACATAGCTATGTATACTGGTGACCAGCAGGTGGCAGTATAGTCATAGAACATCCATAGCTATGTATACTGGTGACCAGCAGGGGGCAGTATAGTAATAGACATATATAGCTATGTATACTGGTGACCAGCAGAGGGCAGTATAGTAATAGACATATATAGCTATGTATACTGGTGACCAGCAGGGGGCAGTATAGTAATAGATCATACATAGCTATGTATACCGGTGACCAGCAGAGGGCAGTATAGTAATAGATCATACACAGCTATGTATATTTGTGACCAGCAGGGGGCAGTATAGTAATAGATCATACATAGCTATGTATACTGGTGTCCAGCAGGGGGCTGTATAGTAATAGACCATACATAGCTATGTATACTGGTGACCAGCATGGGGCAGTATAGTAATAGACATATATAGCTATGTATACTGGTGACCAGCAGAGGGCAGTATAGTAATAGAACATACATAGCTATGTATACTGGTGACCAGCAAGGGGCAGTATAGTAATAGATCATACATAGCTATGTATACTGGTGACCAGCAGGGGCAGTATAGTAATAGACCATACATAGCTATGTATACTGGTGACCAGCAGGGGGCAGTATAGTAATAGATCATACATAGCTATGTATACTGGTGACCAGCAGAGCGCAGTTTAGTAATAGAACATACATAGCTATGTATACTGGTGACCAGCAGGGGGCAGTATAGTAATAGACCAAACATAGCTATGTATACTGGTGACCAGCAGGGGGCAGTATAGTCATAGAACATCCATAGCTATGTATACTGGTGACCAGCAGGGGGCAGTATAGTAATAGAACATACATAGCTATAAATACCGGAGACCAGCAGGGGTCAGTATAATAATAGAATATACATAGTTTTGTATACTGGTGACCAGCAGGGGCAGTTTAGTAATAGAATATACATAACTATGTATACTGGTGACCAGCAGGGGGCAGTATAGTAATAGAATATACATAGCTATGTATACTGGTGACCAGCAGGGGGCAGTATAGTAATAGAACATACATAGCTATGTATACTGGTGACCAGCAGAGGGCAGTATAGTAATAGATCATACATAGCTATGTATACAGGTGACCAGCAGGGGGCAGTATAGTAATAGAATATACATAGCTATGTATACTGGTGACCAGCAAGGGGCAGTATAGTAATAGAATATACATAGCTATGTATACTGGTGACCAGCAGGGGGCAGTATAGTAATAGACCATACATAGCTATGTATACTGGTGACCAGCAGGGGGCAGTATAGTAATAGATCATACATAGCTATGTATACTGGTGACCAGCAGGGGCAGTATAGTAATAGACCATACATAGCTATGTATACTGGTGACCAGCAGGGGGCAGTATAGTAATGCAACATACATAGCTATGTATACTGGTGACCAGCAAGGGGCAGTATAGTAATAGAACATACATAGCTATGTATACTGGTGACCAGCAAGGGGCAGTATAGTAATAGAACATACATAGCTATGTATACTGGTGACCAGCAGAGGGCAGTATAGTAATAAACCATACATAGCTATTTATAATGGTGACCGGCAGGGGGCAGTATAGTAATAGAATATACATAGCTATGTATACTGGTGTCCAGCAGGGGGCTGTATAGTAATAGACCATACATAGCTATGTATACTGGTGACCAGCATGGGGCAGTATAGTAATAGACATATATAGCTATGTATACTGGTGACCAGCAGAGGGCAGTATAGTAATAGAACATACATAGCTATGTATACTGGTGACCAGCAAGGGGCAGTATAGTAATAGATCATACATAGCTATGTATACTGGTGACCAGCAGGGGCAGTATAGTAATAGACCATACATAGCTATGTATACTGGTGACCAGCAGAGCGCAGTTTAGTAATAGAACATACATAGCTATGTATACTGGTGACCAGCAGGGGGCAGTATAGTAATAGACCAAACATAGCTATGTATACTGGTGACCAGCAGGGGGCAGTATAGTCATAGAACATCCATAGCTATGTATACTGGTGACCAGCAGGGGGCAGTATAGTAATAGATCATACATAGCTATAAATACCGGAGACCAGCAGGGGTCAGTATAATAATAGAACATACATAGCTATATATACTGGTGACCAGCAGGGGCAGTTTAGTAATAGAATATACATAACTATGTATACTGGTGACCAGCAGGGGGCAGTATAGTAATAGAATATACATAGCTATGTATACTGGTGACCAGCAGGGGGCAGTATAGTAATAGAACATACATAGCTATGTATACTGGTGACCAGCAGAGGGCAGTATAGTAATAGATCATACATAGCTATGTATACAGGTGACCAGCAGGGGGCAGTATAGTAATAGAATATACATAGCTATGTATACTGGTGACCAGCAAGGGGCAGTATAGTAATAGAATATACATAGCTATGTATACTGGTGACCAGCAGGGGGACAGTATACTAATAGACCATACATAGCTATGTATACTGGTGACCAGCAGGGGGCAGTATAGTAATAGATCATACATAGCTATGTATACTGGTGACCAGCAGGGGCAGTATAGTAATAGACCATACATAGCTATGTATACTGGTGACCAGCAGGGGGCAGTATAGTAATGCAACATACATAGCTATGTATACTGGTGACCAGCAAGGGGCAGTATAGTAATAGAACATACATAGCTATGTATACTGGTGACCAGCAGAGGGCAGTATAGTAATAAACCATACATAGCTATTTATAATGGTGACCAGCAGGGGGCAGTATAGTAATAGAATATACATAGCTATGTATACTGGTGACCAGCAGGGGGCAGTATAGTAATAGACCATACATAGCTATGTATACTGGTGACCAGCAGGGGGCAGTATAGTAATAGACCATACATAGCTATGTATACTGGTGACCAGCAGAGGGCAGTATAGTAATAGATCATACATAGCTATGTATACTGGTGACCAGCAGGGGGCAGTATAGTAATAGATCATACATAGCTATGTATACTGGTGTCCAGCAGGGGGCTGTATAGTAATAGACATATATAGCTATGTATACTGGTGACCAGCAGAGGGCAGTATAGTAATAGAACATACATAGCTATGTATACTGGTGACCAGCAGGGGCAGTATAGTAATAGAACATACATAGCTATGTATACTGGTGACCACCATGGGGCAGTATAGTAATAGACATATATAGCTATGCATACTGGTGACCAGCAGAGGGCAGTATAGTAATAGATCATGCATAGCTATGTATACTGGTGACCAGCAGGGGGCAGTATAGTAATAGAATATACATAGCTATATATACTGGTGACCAGCAGGGGGCAGTATAGTAATAGACATATATAGCTATGTATACTGGTGACCAGCAGCGGGCAGTATAGTAATATAACATACATAGCTATGTATACTGGTGACCAGCAGGGGGCAGAATAGTAATAGATCATACATAGCTATGTATACTGGTGACCAGCAGGGGGCAGTATAGTAATAGAATATACAAAGCTTTGTATACTGGTGACCAGCAGAGGGCAGTATAGTAATAGAACATACATAGCTATGTATACTGGTGACCAGCAGGGGCAGTATAGTAATAGACCATACATAGCTATGTATACTGGTTACCAGCAGGGGGTAGTATAGCAATAGATCATACATAGCTATGTATACTGGTGACCAGCAGGGGGCAGTGTAGTAATAGAATATAAATAGCTATGTATACTGGTGACCAGCAGAGGGCAGTATAGTAATAGAACATACATATCTATGTATACTGGTGACCAGCAAGGGGCAGTATAGTAATAGATCATACATAGCTATGTGTACTAGAGACCAGCCGGGGGCAGTATAGTAATAGAACATAAATAGCTATGTATACTGGTGACCAGCAGAGGGCAGTATAGTAATAGATCATACATAGCTATGTATACTGGTGACCAGCAGAGGGCAGTATAGTAATAGACCATACATAGCTATGTATACTGGTGACCAGCATGGGGCAGTATAGTAATAGACCATACATAGCTATGTATACTGGTGACCAGCAGAGGGCAGTATAGTAATAAAACATATATAGCTATGTATACTGGTGACCAGCAGAGGGCAGTATAGTAATAGACATATATAGCTATGTATACTGGTGACCAGCAGAGGGCAGGATAGTAATAGAACATACATAGCTATGTATACTGGTGACCAGCAGGGGGCAGTATAGTAATAAAACATATATAGCTATGTATACTGGTGACCAGCAGAGGGCAGTATAGTAATAGACATATATAGCTATGTATACTGGTGACCAGCAGGGGGCAGTATAGTAATAGATCATACATAGCTATGTATACCGGTGACCAGCAGAGGGCAGTATAGTAATAGATCATACACAGCTATGTATACTGGTGACCAGCAGGTGGCAGTATAGTAATAGAACATACATAGCTATGTATACTGGTGACCAGCAGGTGGCAGTATAGTAATAAAACATACATAGCTATGTATATTTGTGACCAGCAGGGGGCAGTATAGTAATAGACCATACATAGCTATGTATACTGGTGACCAGCAGAGGGCAGTATAGTAATAGACCATACATAGTTATGTATACTGGTGACCAGCATGGGGCAGTGTAGTAATAGATCATACATAGCTATGTATACTGGTGACCAGCAGAGGTCAGTATAGTAATAGATCATACATAGCTATGTATACTGGTGACCAGCAGGGGGCAGTATAGTAATAGAACATACATAGATAAGTATACTGGTTACCAGCAGGGGGCAGTATAGTAATAGACATACATAGCTATGTATACTGGTGACCAGCAGGGGGTAGTATAGTAATAGAACATACATAGCTATGTATACTGGTGACCAGCAGGGGGCAGTATAGTAATAGAGGTACATAGCTATGTATACTGGTGACCAGCAGGGGGTAGTATAGTAATAGAACATACATAGCTATGTATACTGGTGACCAGCAGGGGGTTGTATAGTAATAGAACATACATAGCTATGTATACTGGTGACCAGCAGGGGGCAGTATAGTAATAGATCATACATAGCTATGTATACTAGCAAAAAATAGTACAACCTCCACTACTATGTAGAAAAAGGTAAAAAAGTAAAGCCGGCTCACCCAACCTTCAGACCATCTCGGCTGCACACTCTCTGTGGGAAAATCTTGGTGCTCGGAAAAGACAATCCATAGCCATATAGCGTAAACAGGAAAAACAACGGTAAACCGGCACAACAAGATGAGCTTCACATGGGTACGATGCCAAATCTTTCCTCCTTTATTGATTAAAACGCCATATACATGAGGATACAGATAGGTTGACGCGTTTCGACGGGGAACCGTCTTAATCCTAACCTGTCTGCTAACATGCCACGCTCACCTTTATACTAAATCAGCTGGGTGGTAAACTGAAGGGAACACCCTCCTTCCTATGCGATCACCTGGACCGGGCCGCGCCTCCACGATCACATGACCTCCTGTGATTATGTCACCTGACCGTGAGCGAAGTCCGGAACCACGACACACAGGTAATGTAATGGAGGGTATACCCCTCCTGACCAAACATTCATCTGAACCGGGCCGCGCCTCCCCGATCACATGACCTACTCCCGCTAAGTCACATGACCGGGAGCAAAGTCCGGAACAGTGCAAGACCACTGGTGACCAGCAGGGGGCAGTATAGTAATAGAGCATACATAGCTATGTATACTGGTGACCAGCAGGGGGCAGTATAGTAATAGATCATACATAGCTATGTATACTGGTGACCAGCAGGCGGCAGTATAGTAATAGTCCATACATAGCTATGTATACTGGTGACCAGCAGGGGCAGTATAGTAATAGATCATACATAGCTATGTATACTGGTGACCAGCAGGGGTCAGTGTAGTAATAGATCATACATAGCTATGTATACTGGTGACCAGCAGAGGGCAGTATAGTAATAGACATACATAGCTATTTATACTGGTGACCAGCAGGGGGCAGTATAGTAATAGACCATACATAGATATGTATACTGGTGACCAGCAGGGGGCAGTATAGTAATAGACCATACATAGCTATGTATACTGGTGACCAGCAGAGGTCAGTGTAGTAATAGAACATACATAGCTATGTATACTGGTGACCAGCAGGGGGCAGTATAGTTATAGAACATACATCGCTATGTATACTGGTGACCAGCAGGGGGCAGTATAGTAATAGAACATACATAGATATGTATACTGGTGACTAGCAGGGGGAAGTATAGTAATAGACCATACATAGCTATGTATACTGGTGACCAGCAGGGGGCAGGATAGTAATAGAACATACATAGCTATGTATACTGGTGACCAGCAAGGGGCAGTATAGTAATAGAATATACATAGATATGTATACTGGTGACCAGCAGGGGGCAGTATAGTAATAGAACATACATAGCTATGTATACTGGTGACCAGCAAGGGGCAGTATAGTAATAGAACATACATAGCTATGTATACTGGTGCCCAGCAGAGGGCAGTATAGTAATAGATCATACATAGATATGTATACTGGTGACCAGCAGAGGGCAGTATAGTAATAGAGATATATAGCTATGTATACTGGTGATCAGCAGAGGGCAGTATAGTAATAGACATATATAGCTATGTATACTGGTGACCAGCAGGGGGCAGTATAGTAATAGATCATACATAGCTATGTATACCGGTGACCAGCAGAGGGCAGTATAGTAATAGATCATACATAGCTATGTATACTGGTGACCAGCAGGGGGCAGTATAGTAATAGAACATACATAGCTATGTATACTGGTGACCAGCAGGGGGCAGTATAGTAATAGAACATACATAGCTGTGTATACTGGTGACCAGCAGTGGGTAGTATAGTAATAGAACATACATAGCTATGTATACTGGTGACCAGCAGGGGGCAGTATAGTAATAAAACATATATAGCTATGTATACTGGTGACCAGCAGAGGGCAGTATAGTAATAGACATGTATAGCTATGTATACTGGTGACCAGCAGAGGGCAGGATAGTAATAGAACACACATAGCTATGTATACTGGTGGCCAGCAGGGGGCAGTATAGTAATAGAATATACATAGCTATGTATACTGGTGACCAGCAGAGGGCAGTATAGTAATAGATCATACATAGCTATGTATACCGGTGACCAGCAGAGGGCTGTATAGTAATAGATCATACACAGCTATGTATACTGGTGACCAGCAGGTGGCAGTATAGTAATAGAACATACATAGCTATCTATACTGGTGACCAGCAGGAGGCAGTATAGTAATAGAACATACATAGCTATGTATATTGGTGACCAGCAGGGGGCAGTATAGTAATAGATCATACATAGCTATGTATACTGGTGTCCAGCAGGGGGCTGTATAGTAATAGATCATACATAGCTATGTATACAGGTGACCAGCAGAGGGCAGTATAGTAATAGATCATACATAGCTATGTATACTGGTGACCAGCAGGGGGCAGGATAGTAATAGAACATACATAGCTATGTATACTGGTGACCAGCAAGGGGCAGTATAGTAATAGAATATACATAGATATGTATACTGGTGACCAGCAGGGGGCAGTATAGTAATAGAACATACATAGATATGTATACTGGTGACCAGCAGAGGGCAGTATAGTAATAGAACATGCATAGCTATGTATACTGGTGACCAGCATGGGGCAGTATAGTAATAGATCATACATAGCTATGTATACTGGTGACCAGCAGAGGGCAGTATAGTAATAGAACATACATAGATAAGTATACTGGTGACCAGCAGGGGGCAGTATAGTAATAGACATACATAGCTATGTATACTGGTGACCAGCAGGGGGTAGTATAGTAATAGAACATTCATAGCTATGTATACTGGTGACCAGCAGGGGGTAGTATAGTAATAGAACATACATAGCTATGTATACTGGTGACCAGCAAGGGGCAGTATAGTAATAGAATACACATAGCTATGTATACTGGTGACCAGCAGCGGGCAGTATAGTAATATAACATACATAGCTATTTATACTGGTGACCAGCAGAGGGCAGTATAGTAATAGAACATACATAGCTATGTATACTGGTGTCCAGCAGAGGGCAGTATAGTAATAGATCATACATAGCTATGTATACTGGTGACCAGCAGAGGGCAGTATAGTAAGAGATCATACATAGCTATGTATACTGGTGACCAGCATGGGGCAGTATAGTAATAGATCATACATAGCTATGTATACTGGTGACCAGCAGGGGGTAGTATAGTAATAGAACATACATAGCTATGTATACTGGTGACCAGCAGGGGGCAGTATAGTAATAGAACATTCATAGCTATGTATACTGGTGACCAGCAGAGGGCAGTATAGTAATAGACCATACATAGCTATGTATACTGGTGACCAGCAGGGGGCAGTATAGTAATAGATCATACATAGCTATGTATACTGGTGACCAGCAGGGGGCAGTATAGTAATAGAACATACATCGCTATGTATACTGGTGACCAGCAGGGGGTAGTATAGTAATAGAAAATACATAGATATGTATACTGGTGACCAGCAGGGGGCAGTATAGTAATAGAACATACATAGATATGTATACTGGTGACTAGCAGGGGGAAGTATAGTAATAGACATACATAGCTATGTATACTGGTGACCAGCAGGGGGCAGTATAGTATTAGAACATACATAGCTATGTATACTGGTGACCAGCAGGGGGTATTATAGTAATAGACCATACATAGCTATGTATACTGGTGGCCAGCAGGTGGCAGTATAGTAATAGAATATACATAGCTATATATACTGGTGACCAGCATGGGGCAGTATAGTAATAGATCATACATAGCTATGTATACTGGTAACTAGCAGGGGGCAGTATAGTAATAAAACATATATAGCTATGTATACTGGTGACCAGCAGAGGGCAGTATAGTAATAGACATACATAGCTATGTATACTGTTGACCAGCAGGGGGCAGTATAGTAATAGAATATACATAGCTATGTATACTGGTTACCAGCAGGGGGCAGTATAGTAATAGAGATACATAGCTATGTGTACTGGTGACCAGCAGGGGGCAGTATAGTAATAGAACATACATCGCTATGTATACTGGTGACCAGCATGAGGCAGTATAGTAATAGATCATACATAGCTATGTATACTGGTGACCAGCAGAGGGCAGTATCGTAATAGAACATACATCGCTATGTATACTGGTGACCAGCATGGGGCAGTATAGTAATAGATCATACATAGCTATGTATACTGGTGACCAGCAGAGGGCAGTATAGTAATAGAACATACATAGATATGTATACTGGTGACCAGCAGGGGGCAGTATAGTAATAAACATACATAGCTATGTATACTGGTGACCAGCAGGGGGTAGTATAGTAATAGAACATACATAGCTATGTATACTGGTGACCAGCAGGGGGCAGTATAGTAATAGAACATTCATAGCTATGTATACCGGTGACCAGCAGAGGGCAGTATAGTAATAGACCATACATAGCTATGTATACTGGTGACCAGCAGGGGGTAGTATAGTAATATAACATACATAGCTATGTATACTGGTGACCAGCAGGGGGCAGTTTAGTAATAGAACATACATAGCTATGTATACTGGTGACCAGCAGAGGGCAGTATAGTAATAGATCATACATAGCTATGTATACTGGTGACCAGCAGAGGGCAGTATAGTAATAGAGATATATAGCTGTGTATACTGGTGACCAGCAGGGGGTAGTATAGTAATAGAACATACATAGCTATGTATACTGGTGACCAGCAGGGGGCAGTATAGTAATAAAACATATATAGCTATGTATACTGGTGACCAGCAGAGGGCAGTATAGTAATAGACATATATAGCTATGTATACTGGTGACCAGCAGAGGGCAGTATAGTAATAAACCATACATAGCTATATATAATGGTGACCAGCAGGGGGCAGTATAGTAATAGATCATACATAGCTATGTATACTGGTGACCAGCAGAGGGCAGTATAGTAATAGATCATACATAGCTATGTATACTGGTGACCAGCAGGGGGCAGTATAGTAATAGAACATACATAGCTATGTATACTGGTGACCAGCAGGGGGCAGTATAGTAATAGACCATACATAGCTATGTATACTGGTGACCAGCAGAGGTCAGTATAGTAATAGATCATACATAGCTATGTATACTGGTGACCAGCAGAGGGCAGTATAGTAATAGAACATACATAGCTATGTATACTGGTGACCAGCAGGGGGCAGTATAGTTATAGAACATACATAGCTATGTATACTGGTGACCAGCAGGGGGCAGTGTAGTAATAGAACATACATCGCTATGTATACTGGTGACCAGCATGGGGCAGTATAGTAATAGAACATACATCGCTATGTATACTGGTGACCAGCAGGATGCAGTATAGTAATAGATCATACATAGCTATGTATACTGGTGACCAGCAGGGGGCAGTATAGTAATAGATCATACATAGCTATGTATACTGGTGACCAGCAGGCGGCAGTATAGTAATAGTCCATACATAGCTATGTATACTGGTGACCAGCAGAGGGCAGTATAGTAATAGATCATACATAGCTATGTATACAGGTGACCAGCAGGGGGCAGTATAGTAATAGACCATGCATAGCTATGTATACTGGTGACCAGCAGAGGGCAGTATAGTAATAGATCATACATAGCTATGTATACAGGTGACCAGCAGAGGGCAGTATAGTAATAGATCATACATAGCTATGTATACAGGTGACCAGCAGAGGGCAGTATAGTAATAGATCATACATAGCTATGTATACAGGTGACCAGCAGGGGGCAGTATAGTAATAGAACATACATAGCTATGTATACTGGTGACCAGCAGAGGGCGGTATAGTAATAGACCATACACAGCTATGTATACTGGTGACCAGCAGGTGGCAGTATAGTAATAGAACATACATAGATATGTATACTGGTGACCAGCAGGGGGCAGTATAGTAATAGATCATACATAGCTATGTATACTGGTGACCAGCAGGGGGCAGTATGGTAATAGAACATACATAGCTATGTATACTGGAGACCAGCAGGGGGCAGTATAGTTATAGAACATACATAGCTATGTATACTGGTGACCAGCAGGGGGCAGTGTAGTAATAGAACATACATAGCTATGTATACAGGTGACCAGCAGGGGGCAGTATAGTAATAGATCATACATAGCTATGTATACTGGTGACCAGCAGAGGGCAGTATAGTAATAGATCATACATGGCTATGTATACAGGTGAAAAGCAGGGGGCAGTATAGTAATAGACCATACATAGCTATGTATACTAGTGACCAGCAGAGGGCAGTATAGTAATAGATCATGCATAGCTATGTATACTAGTGACCAGCAGGGGGCAGTATAGTAATAGAACATACATAGCTGTGTATACTGGTGACCAGCAGGGGGCAGTATAGTAATAGATCATACATAGATATGTATACTGGTGACCAGCAGGGGGCAGTATAGTAATAGATCATACATAGCTATGTATACTGGTGACCAGCAGGGGGTAGTATAGTAATAGATCATACATAGCTATGTATACTGGTGACCAGCAGGGGGCAGTATAGTTATAGAACATACATAGCTATGTATACAGGTGACCAGCAGAGGGCAGTATAGTAATAGATCATACATAGCTATGTATACAGGTGACCAGCAGAGGGCAGTATAGTAATAGATCATACATAGCTATGTATACTGGTGACCAGCAGGGGGCAGTATAGTAATAGATCATACATAGCTATGTATACTGGTGACCAGCAGGGGGCAGTATAGTAATAGACCATACATAGCTATGTATACTGGTGACCAGCAGAGGGCAGTATAGTAATAGAACATACATAGATATGTATACTGGTGACCAGCAGAGGTCAGTATAGTAATAGATCATACATAGCTATGTATACTGGTGACCAGCAGGGGGCAGTATAGTAATAGATCATACATAGCTATGTATACTGGTGACCAGCAGAGGGCAGTATAGTAATAGAACATACATAGCTATGTATACTGGTGACCAGCAGGGGGCAGTATAGTAATAGAACATACATAGCTATGTATACTGGTGACTAGCAGGGGGAAGTATAGTAAAAGACATACATAGCTATGTATACTGGTGACCAGCAGGGGGCAGGATAGTAATAGAACATACATAGATATGTATACTGGTGACCAGCAAGGGGCAGTATAGTAATAGAATATACATAGATATGTATACTGGTGACCAGCAGGGGGCAGTATAGTAATAGAACATACATAGCTATGCATACTGGTGACCAGCAGGGGGCAGTATAGTAATAGATCATACATAGCTATGTATACTGGTGACCAGCAGGGGGCAGTATAGTAATAGATCATACATAGCTATGTATACTGGTGCCCAGTGGGGGGATATATAGTAATAGAACATACATAGCTATGTATACTGGTGACCAGCAAGGGGCAGTATAGTAATAGAATATACATAGCTATGTATACTGGTGACCAGCAGGGGGCAGTATAGTAATAGATCATACATAGCTATGTATACTGGTGACCAGCAGGGGGCAGTATAGTAATAGACATACATAGCTATGTATACTGGTGACCAGCAGGGGGCAGTATAGTAATAGATCATACATAGCTATGTATACAGGTGACCAGCAGGGGGCAGTATAGTAATAGACCATACATAGCTATGTATACTGGTGACCAGCAGAGGGCAGTATAGTAATAGAACATACATAGATATGTATACTGGTGACCAGCAGGGGGCAGTATAGTAATAGACCATACACAGCTATGTATACTGGTGACCAGCAGGTGGCAGTATAGTAATAGAACATACATAGATATGTATACTGGTGACCAGCAGGGGGCAGTATAGTAATAGATCATACATAGCTATGTATACTGGTGACCAGCAGGGGGCAGTATAGTAATAGAACATACATAGCTATGTATACTGGTGACCAGCAGGGGGCAGTATAGTAATAGATCATACATAGCTATGTATACTGGTGACCAGCAGGGGGCAGTATAGTAATAGATCATTCATAGCTATGTATACTGGTGCCCAGTGGGGGGATATATAGTAATAGAACATACATAGCTATGTATACTGGTGACCAGCAGAGGGCAGTATAGTAACAGAGATAAATAGCTTTGTATACTGGTGACCAGCAGAGGGCAGTATAGTAATAGATCATACATAGCTATGTATACTGGTGACCAGCAAGGGGCAGTATAGTAATAGAATATACATAGCTATGTATACTGGTGACCAGCAGGGGGCAGTATAGTAATAGATCATACATAGCTATGTATACTGGTGACCAGCAGGGGGCAGTATAGTAATAGATCATACATAGCTATGTATACTGGTGACCAGCAGGGGGCAGTATAGTAATAGAACATACATAGCTATGTATACTGGTGACCAGCAGAGGGCAGTATAGTAATAGACCATACATAGCTATGTATACTGGTGACCAGCAGGCGGCAGTATAGTAATAGACCATACATAGCTATGTATACTGGTGACCAGCAGGGGGCAGTATATTAATAGACATACATAGCTATGTATACTGGTGACCAGCAGAGGGCAGTATAGTAATAGAACATACATAGCTATGTATACTGGTGACCAGCAGGGGGCATTGTAGTAATGGATCATATATTGTTATGTATGTTGGTGATGACCACTATACCTTCCCTCATTATCAGCTGTACATAATCTCTAACTTTATAATCTATAATAATCCACACAATAATAATCATTTTTCGTATGTTTTATTCATAATATTTGCACCGCCACAATTTCCGGTAGTTTTCACCATGCATAGTTTTAAATTCTAATCCCGGACCCTAAACAAGACCCCAAGACCCAAATACATGACAGCAGGGGCAGTCCCCTTCCATGTGCAGCGGCGCCAGATAATCCGGACCAGTCTCGGGCTCTTGGTAAATTCGGTGTTTTTAGTGTTTTTTGGGGCACCGTTGCAACCTTTTTCTCTGCACTTTGCGTCCTGATGCAGATTTGTGGCGCAGCTCAGTAATTAACGTGGCACAAACTGCGACTAAGCAGCAACAGAAAACAATGCGCCACTCAGTATATGTGCGATTGGTGCCTGCAGGGGGCGCCAGCATTAAGTAATCTTCCGCACCGGGCACATTGTACTGCAAAATCGATAGATCTGGACCACAGCGAGCGCAACAATTCTGTCTGTATAAATACATGAGGAAGATCCAAAGACGTTCTGTCCAGTGCAAAGTCAGACAGAAACCAGAATAGATCCAGACAATTACATAACACCTCCCTGTAGTGCCAAAGTCAGACAGAAGGTGGCGATGTTACTCCACTAATCGACATTGTAAATTAGGAGCAGCAACCCCAATAATAATAAGGGGGACAGGACAGGGACACACTGACACTTGGGGGGGACAGGACAGGGACACGCTGACACTTGGGGGACAGGGACACACTGACACTTGGGGGACAGGGACACGCTGACACTTGGGGGGACAGGACAGGGACACGCTGACACTTGGGGGACAGGACAGGGACACGCTGACACTTGGGGGGACAGGACAGGGACATGCTGACACTTGGGGGACAGGACAGAGACACGCTGCCACTTGGGGGGGACAGGACAGGGACACGCTGCCACTTGGGGGGACAGGACAGGGACACGCTGACACTTGGGGGGACAGGACAGGGACACGCTGACACTTGGGGGACAGGACAGGGACACGCTGACACTTGGGGGGACAGGACAGGGACACGCTGACACTTGGGGGACAGGACAGGGACACGCTGACACTTGGGGAGGGCAGGACAGGGACACGCTGACACTTGGGGGGACAGGACAGGGACACGCTGACACTTGGGGGGACAGGACAGGGACACGCTGACACTTGGGGGGACAGGACAGGGACACGCTGACACTTGGGGCACAGGACAGGGACACGCTGACACTTGGGGGGACACGCTGACACTTGGGGGACAGGACAGGGACACGCTGACACTTGGGGGGACAGGACAGGGACACGCTGACACTTGGGGGGACAGGACAGGGACACGCTGACACTTGGGGAGGGCAGGACAGGGACACGCTGACACTTGGGGGGACAGGACAGGGACACGCTGACACTTGGGGGGACAGGACAGGGACACGCTGACACTTGGGGGGACAGGACAGGGACACGCTGACACTTGGGGGGGACTGGACAGGGACACGCTGACACTTGGGGGACAGGACAGGGACACGCTGACACTTGGGGGACAGGACAGGGACACGCTGACACTTGGGGGACAGGACAGGGACACGCTGACACTTGGGGGACAGGACAGGGACACGCTGACACTTGGGGGGGACAGGACAGGGACACGCTGACACTTGGGGGACAGGACAGGGACACGCTGACACTTGGGGGGGACAGGACAGGGACACGCTGACACTTGGGGGGACAGGACAGGGACACGCTGACACTTGGGGGGACAGGACAGGGACACGCTGACACTTGGGGGGACAGGACAGGGACACGCTGACACTTGGGGGACAGGACAGGGACACGCTGACACGCTATATACAGGGCTCCTCTTTCCCTATATCGTGGGGCCACTCTCCTTACATGGGGCTGCTGTCTGTATACAGGGCTGTTCTCTCTCCTTACATGGGGCTGCTTCCTGTACACAGGGCTGCTCTCTCTCTCCTTACATGTGGATGCTATCTGTACACAGGGCTGCTCTCTCTCCTTACATGGGACTGCTGCTTGTACACAGGACTGCTCTCTCTCCCCTTACATGGGGCTGCTTTCTGTATACAGAGCTTTTCTCTCTCTCATTACATGGGGCTGTCTCCTGTACATGGGGCTGCTCCCTGTACACGGGGCTGCTCTCTCTCCTTACATGGTGCTGCTACCTGTATACAGGACTGCTCTCTCTCCTTACATGGGGCTGCTACCTGTATACAGGGCTGCTCTCTCTCCTTACACAGGGCTGCTACATGTATACAGGGCTTCTCTCTTTCTCCTTACATGGGGCTGCTGCTTGTACACAGGACTGCTCTCTCTCTCCTTACATGGGGCTGCTGTCTGTATACAGAGCTTCTCTCTCTCTCCTTACATGGGGCCGCTGCCTGTACATGGGGCTGCTCTCTCTCCTTACATGGGGCTGCTGTCTGTATACAGGGCTGCTCGCTCTCCTTACATGGGGCTGCTGTCTGTAAACAGGGCTGCTCTCCTTAAATGGGGCTGCTCCCTGTACACAGGGCTGCTCTCTCCCCTTACATGGGGATGCTGCCTATACACAGGGCTGCTCTCTCTCCTTACATGGGGCTGCTGCTTGTACACAGGACTGTTCTCTCTCTCCTTACATGGGGCTGCTGTCTGTATACAGAGCTTCTCTTTCTCTCCTTACATGCGGCTGTCTCCTGTACACAGGGTTGCTCTCTCCCCTTACATGGGGCTGCTGCTTGTACACAGGGCTGCTCTCTCTCCTTAAATGGGACTGCTACCTGTACACAGGGCTGCTCTATCTCCTTACATGGGGCTGTTGTCTGTATACAGGGTTGCCTTCTCTCCTTACATGGGGCTGCTGCTTGTACACTGGGCAGCTCTCACTCCTTACATGAGGCTGCTGTCTGTATACAGAGCTTCTCTCTCTCTCTCCTTACATGGGGCCGCTGCCTGTACACGGGGCTGCTTTCTCTCTTTACATGGGGCTGCTGTCCGTATACAGGGCTGCTCGCTCTCCTTACATGGGGCTGCTGTCTGTATACAGGGTTGCTCTCTCTCCTTACATAGGGCTGCTGCCTGTACACGGGGCTGCTCTCTCTCCTTACATGGGGCTGCTGCCTGTACACGGGGCTTCTCTCTCTCCTTACATGGGGCTGCTACCTGTATACAGGGCTGCTCTCTTTCCTTACATGGGGCTGCTACCTGTATACAGGGCTGCTCTCTCTCCTTACATGGGGCTGCTACATGTATACAGGGCTTCTCTCTTTCTCCTTATATGGGGCTGCTGCTTGTACACAGGACTGCTCTCTCTCTCCTTACATGGGGCTGCTGTCTGTATACAGAGCTTCTCTCTCTCTCCTTACATGGGGCCGCTGCCTGTACATGGGGCTGCTCTCTCTCCTTACATGGGGCTGCTGTCTGTATACAGGGCTGCTCGCTCTCCTTACATGGGGCTGCTGTCTGTAAACAGGGCTGCTCTCCTTAAATGGGGCTGCTCCCTGTACACAGGGCTGCTCTCTCCCCTTACATGGGGATGCTGCCTATACACAGGGCTGCTCTCTCTCCTTACATGGGGCTGCTCTCTCTCTACTTTACATGGGGAAGCTGTCTGTATACAGGGCTGCTCTCTCTCCTTACATGGGGCTGCTGCTTGTACACAGGACTGTTCTCTCTCTCCTTACATGGGGCTGCTGTCTGTATACAGAGCTTCTCTTTCTCTCCTTACATGTGGCTGTCTCCTGTACACAGGGTTGCTCTCTCCCCTTACATGGGGCTGCTGCTTGTACACAGGACTGTTCTCTCTCTCCTTACATGGGGCTGCTGTCTGTATACAGAGCTTCTCTTTCTCTCCTTACATGTGGCTGTCTCCTGTACACAGGGCTGCTCTCTCTCCTTACATGGGGCTGCTCTCTCTCCTTACATGGGGCTGCTCTCTCTCTACTTTACATGGGGAAGCTGTCTGTATACAGGGCTGCTCTCTCTCCTTACATGGGGCTGCTGCTTGTACACAGGACTGTTCTCTCTCTCCTTACATGGGGCTGCTGTCTGTATACAGAGCTTCTCTTTCTCTCCTTACATGTGGCTGTCTCCTGTACACAGGGTTGCTCTCTCCCCTTACATGGGGCTGTTGTCTGTATACAGGGTTGCCTTCTCTCCTTACATGGGGCTGCTGCTTGTACACTGGGCATCTCTCACTCCTTACATGGGGCTGCTGTCTGTATACAGAGCTTCTCTTTCTCTCTCTCCTTACATGGGGCCGCTGCCTGTACACGGGGCTGCTCTTTTCTCTTTACATGGGGCTGCTGTCCGTATACAGGGCTGCTCTTTCTCCTTAAATGGGGCTGCTGTCTGTATACAGGGCTGCTCGCTCTCCTTACATGGGGCTGCTGTCTGTATACAGGGCTGCTCTCTCTCCTTACATGGGGCTGCTGTCTGTATACAGGGCTGCTCTCTCTCCTTACATGGGGCTGCTACCTGTATACAGGGCTGCTTGCTCTCCTTACATGGGGCTGCTGTCTGTATACAGGGTTGCCTTCTCTCCTTACATGGGGCTGCTGCTTGTACACTGGGCAGCTCTCACTCCTTACATGGGGCTGCTGTCTGTATACAGAGCTTCTCTCTCTCCTTACATGGGGCCGCTGCCTGTACACGGGGCTGCTCTCTCTCTTTACATGGGGCTGCTGTCCGTATACAGGGCTGCTCTCTCTCCTTACATGGGGCTGCTGTCTGTATACAGGGCTGCTCGCTCTCCTTACATGGGGCTGCTGTCTATATACAGGGCTGCTCTCTCTCCTTACATGGGGCTGCTGTCTGTATACAGGGCTGCTCTCTCTCCTTACATGGGGCTGCTGTCTGTATACAGGGCTGCTCTCTCTCCTTACATGGGGCTGCTGTCTGTATACAGGGCTGCTCGCTCTCCTTACATGGGGCTGCTGTCTGTATACAGGGTTGCCTTCTCTCCTTACATGGGGCTGCTGCTTGTACACTGGGCAGCTCTCACTCCTTACATGGGGCTGCTGTCTGTATACAGAGCTTCTCTCTCTCTCTCCTTACATGGGGCCGCTGCCTGTACACGGGGCTGCTCTCTCTCTTTACATGGGGCTGCTGTCCGTATACAGGGCTGCTCTTTCTCCTTACATGGGGCTGCTGTCTATATACACGGCTGCTCTCTCTCCTTACATGGGGCTGCTGTCTGTATACAGGGCTGCTCTCTCTCCTTACATGGGGCTGCTGTCTGTATACAGGGCTGCTCTTTCTCCTTACATGGGGCTGCTGTCTGTATACAGGGCTGCTCGCTCTCCTTACATGGGGCTACTGTCTGTATACAGGGCTGCTCTCCCTCCTTACATGGGGCTGCTGCCGGAACATGGGGCTGCTCTCCCTCCTTAGATGGGGCCGCTCTCTCTCTTCTTACATGGGGCTGATGCCTATACACAGTGCTGCTCTCTCTCCTTACATGGGGCTGCTCTCTCTCCTTACATGGGGCTGCTGCCTGTATAGAGAGCTTCTCTCTCTCTCTCTCCATACATGGGGCTGCTGTCTCTCCTTACATGGGGCCGCTGCCTGTACACAGGGCTTCTCTCTCTCCCTCTGACATGGGGCTGCTGCCTGTACTTAGGGCTGCTCTCTCTTTCCTTACATGGGGCTGCTGTCTGTACACGGGGCTGCTCTCTCTCCTTACATGGGGGCCGCTGCCTGTACACAGGGCTGCTCTCTCTCCTTACATGGGGCTGCTGTCTGTACACAGGGCTGCTCTCTCTCCTTACATGGGCCGGTTGTCCCCCCCTGGCCGCCAGTTTGCAGTCCCAGGCTGGGCTGCTCTCTCTCCCCTTACATGGGGCTGCTATCTCCCCCCCCCCCCCTTACTTTTGGCTTCTGCCTGTACACGGGGCTGCTCTCTCTCCTTACATGGGGCTGCTGCTTGTACACAGGGCTGCTCTCTCCCTCCTTACATGGGGCTGCTGCCTGTACACGGGGCTCTCTCCCCTTACATGGGGCCGCCGGTGTGCAGTCCCGGGCTGGGCCGTTTTCTCTCTCTCCTTACATGGGGCTGCTGCCTGTATACAAGGCTTATCTCTTTCTCTCCTTACATGGGGCCGCTGTCTCTCCTTACATGGGGCTGCTCTCTCTCTCTCCTTACATGGGGCCGCTGTCTCTCCCCTTACATGGGCCCGCTGTGCAGTCCTGGGCTGGGCTGCTCTCTCTCCTTACATGGGGGCCGCTGCCTGTACACAGGGCTGCTCTCTCTCCTTACATGGGGCTGCTGCCTGTACACAGGGCTGCTCTCTCTCCTTACATGGGGCTGCTGTCTGTACACAGGGCTGCTCTCTCTCCTTACATGGGGCTGCTGTTTGTACACAGGGCTGCTCTCTCTCCTTACATGGGCCGGTTGTCCCCCCTGGCCGCCAGTTTGCAGTCCCAGGCTGGGCTGCTCTCTCTCCCCTTACATGGGGCTGCTATCTCCCCCCCTTACTTTTGGCTTCTGCCTGTACACGGGGCTGCTCTCTCTCCTTACATGGGGCTGCTGCTTGTACACAGGGCTGCTCTCTCCCTCCTTACATGGGGCTGCTGCCTGTACACGGGGCTCTCTCCCCTTACATGGGGCCGCCGGTGTGCAGTCCCGGGCTGGGCCGTTTTCTCTCTCCTTACATGGGGCTGCTGCCTGTATACAAGGCTTATCTCTTTCTATCCTTACATGGGGCCGCTGTCTCTCCTTACATGGGGCTGCTCTCTCTCTCTCCTTACATGGGGCCGCTGTCTCTCCCCTTACATGGGCCCGCTGTGCAGTCCTGGGCTGGGCTGCTCTCTCTCCTTACATGGGGGCCGCTGCCTGTACACAGGGCTGCTCTCTCTCCTTACATGGGGCTGCTGTCTGTACACAGGGCTGCTCTCTCTCCTTACATGGGACTGCTGTCTGTACACAGGGCTGCTCTCTCTCCTTACATGGGACTGCTGTCTGTACACAGGGCTGCTCTCTCTCCTTACATGGGCCGGTTGTCCCCCCCTGGCCGCCAGTTTGCAGTCCCAGGCTGGGCTGCTCTCTCTCCCCTTACATGGGGCTGCTATCTCCCCCCCTTACTTTTGGCTTCTGCCTGTACACGGGGCTGCTCTCTCCTTACATGGGGCTGCTGCTTGTACACAGGGCTGCTCTCTCCCTCCTTACATGGGGCTGCTGCCTGTACACGGGGCTCTCTCCCCTTACATGGGGCCGTCGGTGTGCAGTCCCGGGCTGGGCCGTTTTCTCTCTCTCCTTACATGGGGCTGCTGCCTGTATACAAGGCTTATCTCTTTCTCTCCTTACATGGGGCCGCTGTCTCTCCTTACATGGGGCTGCTCTCTCTCTCTCCTTACATGGGGCCGCTGTCTCTCCCCTTACATGGGCCCGCTGTGCAGTCCTGGGCTGGGCCGCTCTCCCTCCTTACATGGGGCCGCTCTCTCCCCTTACATTGGCCCGCTGTCCCCCGGTGTGCAGTCCCGGGCTGGGCTGCTCTCCCTCCTTACATGGGGCTGCTCTCTCCTCTTACATGGGCCCGCCGTCCCCCGTTGTGCAGTCCCAGGCTGGGCCGCTCTCTCCCCTTACATGGGGCCACTCTCTCTCCTTACATGGGGCTGCTGTTCCTCCGGTGTGCAGTCCCGGGCTGGGCCGCTCTCTCTCCTTACATGGGGCTGCTCTCTCCTCTTACATGGGCCCGCTGTCCCCCGGTGTGCAGTCCCGGGCTGGGGCACTCTCTCCCCTTACATGGGGCCGCTCTCTCTCCCCTTACATGGGCCCGCTGTCCCCCTGGTGGGCAGTTCCGGGCTGGGCCGCTCTCCCTCGGTGTGCAGTCCTGGGCCCCCTCTCTCCCCTTACATGGGGCCGCTCTCCCCTGGTGTGCAGTCCCGGGCTGGGCACCTCTCTCTCCCTACATGGGGCTGCTCTCCCCCGGTGTGCAGTCCTGGGCCCCCTCTCTCCCCTTACATGGGGCCGCTCTCCCCTGGTGTGCAGTCCCGGGCTGGGCCGCTCTCTCTCTCCTTACATGGGGCCGCTCTCCCCCGGTGTGCAGTCCTGGGCCCCCTCTCTCCCCTTACATGGGGCCGCTCTCCCCTGGTGTGCAGTCCCGGGCTGGGCCGCTCCCTCCCCTTACATGGGGCCGCTCTCCCCTGGTGTGCAGTCCCGGGCTGGGCCGCTCTCTCTCCTTACATGGGGCCGCTCTCCCCTGGTGTGCAGTCCCGGGCTGGGCCGCTCCCTCCCCTTACATGGGGCCGCTCTCCCCTGGTGTGCAGTCCCGGGCTGGGCCGCTCTCTCTCCTTACATGGGGCTGCTCTCCCCCGGTGTGCAGTCCCGGGCCCCCTCTCTCCCCTTACATGGGGCCGCTCTCCCGTGGTGTGCAGTCCCGGCAGGGCCGCTCTCTCCCCTTACATGGGGCCGCTCTCCCCTGGTGTGCAGTCCCGGGCTGGGCCGCTCTCTCTCCTTACATGGGGCCGCTCTCCCTCGGTGTGCAGTCCCGGGCTGGGCCCCTCTCTCTCCTTACATGGGGCCGCTCTCCCTCGGTGTGCAGTCCCGGGCTGGGGCGTTCTCTCTCCTTACATGGGGCCGCTCTCCCTCGGTGTGCAGTCCCGGGCTGGGCACCTCTCTCTCCTTACATGGGGCTGCTCTCCCCCGGTGTGCAGTCCTGGGCCCCCTCTCTCCCCTTACATGGGGCCGCTCTCCCCTGGTGTGCAGTCCCGGGCTGGGCCGCTCTCTCTCCTTACATGGGGCCGCTCCCTCCCCTTACATGGGGCCGCTCTCCCCTGGTGTGCAGTCCCGGGCTGGGCCGCTCTCTCTCCTTACATGGGGCTGCTCTCCCCCGGTGTGCAGTCCTGGGCCCCCTCTCTCCCCTTACATGGGGCCGCTCTCCCGTGGTGTGCAGTCCCGGGCTGGGCCGCTCTCTCCCCTTACATGGGGCCGCTCTCCCCTGGTGTGCAGTCCCGGGCTGGGCCGCTCTCTCTCCTTACATGGGGCCGCTCTCCCTCGGTGTGCAGTCCCGGGCTGGGCCGCTCTCTCTCCTTACATGGGGCCGCTCTCCCTCGGTGTGCAGTCCCGGGCTGGGCCGCTCTCTCTTCTTACGTGGGGCCGCTCTCCCTCGGTGTGCAGTCCCGGGCTGGGCCGCTCTCTCTCCTTACATGGGGCCGCTCTCCCTCGGTGTGCAGTCCCGGGCTGGGCCGCTCTCTCTCCTTACATGGGGCCGCTCTCCCCCGGTGTGCAGTCCCGGGCTGGGCACCTCTCTCTCCTTACATGGGGCTGCTCTCCCCCGGTGTGCAGTCCTGGGCCCCCTCTCTCCCCTTACATGGGGCCGCTCTCCCCTGGTGTGCAGTCCCGGGCTGGGCCGCTCTCTCTCCTTACATGGGGCCGCTCCCTCCCCTTACATGGGGCCGCTCTCCCCTGGTGTGCAGTCCCGGGCTGGGCCGCTCTCTCTCCTTACATGGGGCTGCTCTCCCCCGGTGTGCAGTCCTGGGCCCCCCTCTCTCCCCTTACATGGGGCCGCTCTCCCGTGGTGTGCAGTCCCGGGCTGGGCCGCTCTCTCCCCTTACATGGGGCCGCTCTCCCCTGGTGTGCAGTCCCGGGCTGGGCCGCTCTCTCTCCTTACATGGGGCCGCTCTCCCTCGGTGTGCAGTCCCGGCTGGGCCGCTCTCTCTCCTTACATTGGGCCGCTCTCCCCCGGTGTGCAGTCCCGGGCTGGGCCGCTCTCTCTCCTTACATGGGGCCGCTCTCCCCCGGTGTGCAGTCCCGGCTGGGCCGCTCTCTCTCCTTACATGGGGCCGCTCTCCCTCGGTGTGCAGTCCCGGGCTGGGCCGCTCTCTCTCCTTACATGGGGCCGCTCTCCCCCGGTGTGCAGTCCCGGGCTGGGGCGTTCTCTCTCCTTACATGGGGCCGCTCTCCCTCGGTGTGCAGTCCCGGGCTGGGCCGCTCTCTCCTTACATGGGGCCGCTGCCCCCCGGTGTGCAGTCTCGGGCTGGGTCCCTCTTTCTCCTTACATGGGGCCGCTGTCTCCCCGCTGTGCAGTCCAGGGCTGGGCCGCTCTCTCTCCTTACATGGGCCCGCTGTCTCTCCTTACATGGGGCCGCTGTCCCCCGGTGTGCAGTCCCGGGCTGGGCCCCTCTCTCCCCTCTTACATGGGGCCGCTGTCCCCCAGTGTGCAGTCCCGGGCTGGGCCCCTCTCTCCCCCCTTACATGGGGCCGCTGTCCCCCGGTGAGCAGTCCCGGGCTGGGCCGCTCCCTCTCCCCCCTTACATGGGCCCGCTCTCTCCCCTTACATGGGGCCGCTGTCCCCCGGTGTGCAGTCCCGGCTGGGCCCCTCTCTCCCCCCTTACATGGGGCCGCTGTCCCCCGTTGTGCAGTCCTGGGCTAAGCCCCTCTCTCCCCCCTTACATGGGGCCGCTGTCCCCCAGTGTGCAGTCCCGGTCTCGGCCGCTCTCTCTCCTTACATGGGCCCTCTCTCTCCTCTTACATGGGGCCGCTGTCTCTCCTTACATGGGGCCGCTGTCTCTGCCTACATGGGGCCGCTGTCCCCCAGTGTGCAGTCCCGGGCTGGGCCGCTCTCCCTCCTTACATGGGCTGCTCTCCCTCCTTACATGGGGCTGCTGTCCCCCGGTGTGCAGTCCCGGGCTGGGCTGCTCTCTCCCCTTACATGGGGCCGCTGTCCCCCGGTGAGCAGTCCCGGGCTGGGCCGCTCCCTCTCCCCCCTTACATGGGCCCGCTCTCTCCCCTTACATGGGGCCGCTCTCCCTCCTTACATGGGCCCGCTCTCTCCCCTTACATGGGGCCGCTGTCCCCCGGTGTGCAGTCCCAGGCTGGGCCGCTCTCCCTCCTTACATGGGCCCGCTCTCTCCTTACATGGGGCCGCTGTCCCCCGGTGTGCAGTCCCGGCTGGGCCCCTCTCTCCCCCCTTACATGGGGCCGCTGTCCCCCGTTGTGCAGTCCTGGGCTAAGCCCCTCTCTCCCCCTTACATGGGGCCGCTGTCCCCCAGTGTGCAGTCCCGGTCTCGGCCGCTCTCTCTCCTTACATGGGCCCTCTCTCTCCTCTTACATGGGGCCGCTGTCTCTCCTTACATGGGGCCGCTGTCTCTCCTTACATGGGGCCGCTGTCTCTGCTTACATGGGGCCGCTGTCCCCCGGTGTGCAGTCCCGGGCTGGGCCGCTCTCCCTCCTTACATGGGCCGCTCTCCCTCCTTACATGGGGCCGCTGTCCCCCGGTGAGCAGTCCCGGGCTGGGCCGCTCCCTCTCCCCCCTTACATGGGCCCGCTCTCTCCCCTTACATGGGGCCGCTGTCCCCCGGTGTGCAGTCCCGGGCTGGGCCGCTCTCCCTCCTTACATGGGCCCGCTCTCCCCCCTTACATGGGGCCGCTGTCCCCCGGTGTGCAGTCCCGGTGTCGGCCGCTGGGGGCGCGCTGCTCGGGCTGGGCGGGAGGCGGCGCCGGTCTCTCTCACTGCAGGACTCGGAGCGGCCGCGGTCACTTGTGTCGGGAGATGCCGGCGCGGCGCTTGCTTTAGGCCTGGAATCTGAAGGGACAATAACCGGGGCCTTCCCTCCCCGGAGCCCGGACTGACGGTACCGGAGAGCGCGGCCCGGGGAGCGGCTGTCACTGCGGACATGTCCGGGAGAATAGAGAAAGCAGGTAACGGGGAGGAGGCGGCACAGCCCGGGGAGGACACAGCGGCCGCTCCCCGCAGCCCCGGGGCACACATTCTACACAGCCCGGCCCCGGGAGCAGGGGGGGACACCGGGGGACCGGGGAGAGGAGACCGGGGCACACATTCTACACAGCCCGGCCCCGGGAGAGGAGGGGGGACCGGGGAGCCCAGGCCGGGAGAGGAGACCGGGGCACACATTCTACACAGCCCGGCCCCGGGAGAGGAGGGGGGACCGGGGAGCCCAGGCCGGGAGAGGAGACCGGGGCACACATTCTACACAGCCCGGCCCCGGGAGAGGAGGGGGGACCGGGGAGCCCAGGCCGGGAGAGGAGACCGGGGCACACATTCTACACGGCCCGGCCCCGGGAGAGTAGGGGGGACCGGGGAGCCCAGGCCGGGAGAGGAGACCGGGGCACACATTCTACACGGCCCGGCCCCGGGAGAGGAGGGGGGACCGGGGAGCCCAGGCCGGGAGAGGAGACCGGGGCACACATTCTACACAGCCCGGCCCCGGGAGCAGGGGGGACCGGGGAGAGGAGACCGGGAGCAGGGGGGACCGGGGAGAGGAGACCGGGAGCAGGGGGGACCGGGGAGAGGAGACCGGGAGCAGGGGGGACCGGGGAGACCAGGCCGGGAGCAGGGGGGACCGGGGAGACCAGGCCGGGAGCAGGGGGGACCGGGGAGACCAGGCCGGGAGCAGGGGGGACCGGGGAGACCAGGCCGGGGGGCCTGGAGGAGGGGGGACTGGGAGCCCAGGAGCAGGACAGCTCGGGGAGAGGAGGGGGGACCTGGGAGTGGAGACCGGGAGCCCAGGCCGGGAGAGGAGGGGGAGACTGGGGGGACCGGGGAGTGGAGGGGGGGACCGGCAGCCCAATAGCACGACAGCCCGGGCAGAGGAGGGGGAGTCCCTGCTTCCTGCACATTATTGATGATTATTATACAAATGTTATTTATCTCAGATCTTCCTATCTGGGCGATGCAGATAGCAGTACAAGTCTTCTCCCCTCTGGGTATTCATCGCATTTTATTGTTATCTCCTAATTATAACAGAATATTCTTCAAAATGCACCAAATTATTCTGCACAGGAGTTTCCAGACATTTTATAGGTTGTAAAGAACTGAAAATGGTGAGGGGGGGCGCCGTGTCCTGCTGCCCGGAGGGAGGGGGGGGCGCCGTGTCCTGCTGCCCGGAGGGAGGGGGGGGCGCCGTGTCCTGCTGCCCGGAGGGAGGGGGGGGCGCCGTGTCCTGCTGCCCGGAGGGAGGGGGGGGCGCCGTGTCCTGCTGCCCGGAGGGAGGGGGGGGGCGCCGTGTCCTGCTGCCCGGAGGGAGGGGGGGGGGCGCCGTGTCCTGCTGCCCGGAGGGAGGGGGGGGGCGCCGTGTCCTGCTGCCCGGAGGGAGGGGGGGGGGCGCCGTGTCCTGCTGCCCGGAGGGAGGGGGGGGGGCGCCGTGTCCTGCTGCCCGGAGGGAGGGGGGGGGGCGCCGTGTCCTGCTGCCCGGAGGGAGGGGGGGGGGCGCCGTGTCCTGCTGCCCGGAGGGAGGGGGGGGGGCGCCGTGTCCTGCTGCCCGGAGGGAGGGGGGGGGCGCCGTGTCCTGCTGCCCGGAGGGAGGGGGGGGGCGCCGTGTCCTGCTGCCCGGAGGGAGGGGGGGGGCGCCGTGTCCTGCTGCCCGGAGGGAGGGGGGGGCGCCGTGTCCTGCTGCCCGGAGGGAGGGGGGGGGTGCCGTGTCCTGTCTTCTTCTCTTTGTACCGTGGCAGCAGCTTCACCTATCTGTTTGCTGGTTGTTTTGGCCCATGTTTTGAAATTTGGTGGTTTTTGAGTTTTTTTTTTTTTTTTTTAATTCTGTAAGTAAGTGACTGCGTCTGTCCAGTAGGTTTGGGCGTCTTTCCCAGTGTATGTGATGGTTGCACTGGTGCTCATCTCTATGTGTGCTGGACCTCTATGTGTGTAGAGATGCGGTCCCCCCCGGGCCCAGTGATCAGCACCGTGTATGGCTCTGGGGTCTGTAGTCTGAGGATAGGGGGTTGTCTTCCCATCCTCAGGGCATGTTGGGAGTTGTAGTTGTGTGATGGCTGCTCTATAGGCTCCCTGCTGGTTATGACGCCTCCAGAGAAGAATGTTGGGGATCACCTCGGGGCCTGAGGGAGGGGGTGCAGCGCGTCTTCACAGGTGACATCACTTAGTTTTTGGATTATACAGTAAAACAAGCACAGACTGCGTCACTGAGGGGTGAATGGAGTACAAGGCTCCCAGCAGCGCAGAGTATTTCAGGAGAGGCGTTTGCTGATCTCGATGCCAGTTAGAGTGGAAGCAGCACAGAGTATTTCAGAGTATTGAATGATAGACACACGTGGTGGTGCTGGTGTGTCCATCCTCTGCTGGGAGTTGTAGTCTCTGCAGGTTGTAGTCCTGTGTTTTACAATGTCTGCTTGTATCGCTGTGGCCTGACATATGGCCGCCAGATGTTGGCACCTGACAGAGCGTCTCCATGATGAACGTCATCACATCTGATGCACACCCGGCTAGCGGAGGTTGTGGGGTAACTTACTGTCCCCCTCTATCTGTGTAATAGTTGTTTCTACTAACTTTTAGCTCTCTTGTCCTCTGTTGTCAGCCACTCTTGCATTGTTGGACAACTTTGTGTCTTTCATGTGTTGCGGCCAAGGGTGGCGGCCATGTTGTTTGGCACTCGGCTTTCCCTGGATGAATTATTGGTAGGAGACGGGAGGACGAGTCTGTGCTGCTCTTGTGGATTTCCGTCCAGGGAAGAGGAAATGCTGGGGCTGAGATTAGGAGGAGACGGAGGATAATGCATTTGGCAGCGGCCGCACTTCCTCCTCTTCCTGCGGTGTCTGCGGCGCCCCCTCCTGCCCTGCCTTCTTGTGAATGGCACATGGTTGGGTTGTTCTGCCTGGTGGATGCGCTGGTCCCGGCGTTCCTTGTGTGGTCATTGGACGAATCCGCGGACTCCGGGAAGAGGGGGGGGGGGGATAATTCCGATGGATTACGGCTTCCTGTTCTGCTACCGGCTCAGGAATGCCATAAATTAGCGGCATATTTCATGGATTGTTTGGTGACCACATTTTGATGAGGTGCAGATTGGGGTCCTAGAAATTCATAGACAAGTCTGTTGGGAGTGGTTGTTCTATCTGCCTCATGTCTGCACTTACATTCTGCTGCACTGATTTGTATCCATTTTAAGGGATTTTCCAGTTTTATGTCATATAATCACAAGCATCCAGGTCTCCCCCTGCTGGCAGGGAATTAGAATATCCCTTAAAGGGGTGTCCTGGGAAATAAATTTGTCATGGCTGCAGTCGAGTGGCCTGTGACGTCACACGTGTCAGCCCCGTGGCCAGGTTGCAGCTCAGTCCCATTGAGTAACCCCCGAGTTCACCCTTAGACGTTGATACTAACACAGCTGAGGGTTTGTCACAGTTGTACCCAGTCCAGAAAATCTTCTTAGACTTCTAAACTGACGCGTTTTCCCTGCACTGATACATTGTTGCAGGTGAGAGGCTTAAAGGGAATCTAAACTGGACCATGGGTTATGTGCCCCCTGCTGCTTATGGGCCGGTCCTGAACATGCACTGCAGCGGTACCAGCGAGGACCCAGTCCTGGTACAACACTGCAAAACAAGGCCTGGGGGCTTACTACTTTATGAATAGCATGCCCACATGCAGTGAGGACTGACACTGCCATGCAGAGTGTGTATGATGATGTATGGGATGTGATATTGGGGGGCAGTGTGGGTGATGGGGGACTCTGGTATATATTGTGTTCTCAGGAGTAGGAGCTGTTGGTAGAGCGGGGGTCTCGCTTGCTCTGGGGTCTCCCCCCTTCCCCGGCAGGATGTTAGCAGTAATCTGAGGTCAGGAGAGGAAGTAGGTCCTTCACCCTTATCTGTGGCCGCCTCTTGTTCCTTTGATGTTTGTGAGAAGTTTGGACATATGGCTGACATGGAGGAGTTGTCATGGGGGCATGTAGGTTTCCGTACTACATATCATTCAGTTTTTCCCTGTCCTGGATTGACTGATAACAGAGAGCAATAGAAGACATCATGTTTTTGGGCAAGGAATCTCTCCTGTTCTCACTTACAGAAGGAAACCTGAAGATTTGAGGTCACCATTGCAGTGCCTGGACTCGGCTGATCACAGAGAACAATAGCTATCATTGCTGTCCTGACCCCCGCGGCTGCTGGGGATTGAGGCCACCGAGGCGCAGACACATAAAGCTGCATCATTGTACAATGTCCGGTCCTGATGGTTTGATACATTGTATCAGTGAAGGCTCCATTATTACTATTTCTATGTTCAGGATGTTGGGTGGAGTGGTCACTGTAATGTCATGTATATTGGAAGGGATCCATGTTAATAGGTTAATGGCGGCAGTGTTATCAGTCTCCCTGTGATGGGGGGGGGGGGGGCTGCGCGGTTTCCGCTCTGAGGTTATAATGTGCACGTCCGCCATGCGTCCTGACAGCATCTGGATAATGTCCATCACATCCCGATCCCCGTAACAAGGGGGAAATCTGCCCCAAAATGATTTCTACTGCGCATGAATTGTAGATATTGCCACGCACAGAGGGGTGTTTGCTACAGTGTGCACTGGACGTGACTCCTCATCTCCTGTGATTATCCCTATTGAAGTTGAGGACGTTTGGGGATGTGCACCTCGCTTTTCCTATATTGAGGTCCAGCATGGAGGGTTCCTAAATATCTGGTCCATCACTCCTGTCACTAGTCACACCGCAATCTGCACAACACTTTTAGTTTTTTCGGCTTTTATCCTGGGAATGATCGGGACATGACGACAGATTTGTGGAGGGACTCCCCCGCCGGTCCTGCTACCTACCTCACATAACACCTGCGGCTGCTTCCCATGGGATATCACCTGTTCAGAGACCCCCGGGAATAGCTTAGAGAGGGACCTCGGGGACCACCAGGATCTTCCGTTAATGAGTCTCATGACGGCAGATGATTACTTCAGTTCTGATGCTACTACTACCACCATCGTGTACTGGCGGAGCAGTAGGATCATGGAAGTGATGGAGGCTCTGCAGTTTTGGGGTGGTGGGTGCCCGGACTGTGACCTCCACCATGTTTGCTCTTTGTGCCGGAGGCAGGAAACATTGGTGTTTACATAGGAGGCGTCCATTCACGGCCCCCAGCCCCCTCCTCCGTGTCTGCCGCCCTCCCCCATCTCCATCCAAGGCCACATCCAGCGGTGGTGGAGTTAATGGCATCACTTCATCAGCTTAATTAGTGCAGCTTAATGACCAGACATCAGCAGAGCCATAGGGGAAGGGGGGGGGGGGGGGCCCTGCTTCTGCTCCGCTGACTCCTAACAAGACTCTTGTTCCATTACACCCCTGGCTGATAATCAGGAGGATGAGCCAAGCACGAAGTTCAGCAGCAGCTCAGGCCCCCCCAGGACTAATCTAATCTTTTACTGGGATCAACCCTGTAATAAAGAGGGGTCCTACCCAAAAAGGGAAGAAAAAGCAACTAAACACCTGCCCCCCAGACCTCCCCCTAGATGAATCCTAGGAGTGTGGGGTCACACAGGACCTGTTTATATAATGCTACTGTTTTGGGATGTGGCTGTCAGCAGGAGTAACCATACAGACTGCAGCCAGTGTTCTGTATTGTCCCTGGAGAGATGTGTAATCAGACCTCACACTGCTGTGCTCTGTGCTCTCTGCAGCCAGTGTTATGTATTGTCCCTGGAGAGATGTGTAATCAGACCTCACACTGCTGTGCTCTGTGCTCTCTGCAGCCAGTGTTCTGTATTGTCCCTGGAGAGATGTGTAATCAGACCTCACACTGCTGTGCTCTGTGCTCTCTGCAGCCAGTGTTATGTATTGTCCCTGGAGAGATGTGTAATCATACCTCACACTGCTGTGCTCTGTGCTCTCTGCAGCCAGTATTATGTATTGTCCCTGGAGAGATGTGTAATCAGACCTCACACTGCTGTGCTCTGTGCTCTCTGCAGCCAGTGTTATGTACTGTCCCTGGAGAGATGTGTAATCAGACCTCACACTGCTGTGCTCTGTGCTCTCTGCAGCCAGTGTTCTGTATTGTCCCTGGAGAGATGTGTAATCAGACCTCACACTGCTGTGCTCTGTGCTCTCTGCAGCCAGTGTTATGTACTGTCCCTGGAGAGATGTGTAATCAGATCTCGTACTGCTGTGCTCTGTGCTCTCTGCAGCCAGTGTTATGTATTGTACCTGGAGAGATGTGTAATCAGACCTCACACTGCTGTGCTCTGTGCTCTCTGCAGCCAGTGTTATGTACTGTCCCTGGAGAGATGTGTAATCAGACCTCACACTGCTGTGCTCTGTGCTCTCTGCAGCCAGTGTTATGTACTGTCCCTGGAGAGATGTGTAATCAGACCTCACACTGCTGTGCTCTGTGCTCTCTGCAGCCAGTGTTATGTATTGTCCCTGGAGAGATGTGTAATCAGACCTCACACTGCTGTGCTCTGTGCTCTCTGCAGCCAGTGTTATGTATTGTCCCTGGAGAGATGTGTAATCAGACCTCACACTGCTGTGCTCTGTGCTCTCTGCAGCCAGTGTTATGTACTGTCCCTGGAGAGATGTGTAATCAGACCTCACACTGCTGTGCTCTGTGCTCTCTGCAGCCAGTGTTATGTACTGTCCCTGGAGAGATGTGTAATCATACCTCACACTGCTGTGCTCTGTGCTCTCTGCAGCCAGTGTTATGTATTGTCCCTGGAGAGATGTGTAATCAGACCTCACACTGCTGTGCTCTGTGCTCTCTGCAGCCAGTGTTATGTATTGTCCCTGGAGAGATGTGTAATCAGACCTCACACTGCTGTGCTCTGTGCTCTCTGCAGCCAGTGTTATGTATTCTCCCTGGAGAGATGTGTAATCAGACCTTTGTAGATGTTGTTAGTAGCCGCAGGACTGTGATATATGGATTTATATATTCCAGGGTTGTAGTTTCTTTAAGTGCACTGGAGGCGTGTCCTCACACTGCTTTGCTTTCCTTTTATAGCTATTTTTTAATCAAAAGTCTGCTACAGCTTTTACCTAGAGCAGGGAGGAGGGGTTCATTATTACAGTCTCAAGAACTTCCCTCGCTCTGTCTGGCTGCATGGGGATGATGGGGGTAGCTCTGTCTGGCTGCATGGGGATGATGGGGGTAGCTCTGTCTGGCTGCATGGGGATGATGGGGGTTGTTGTGGGTGAGATCCTCCCCATCATCCGTCCCTCCTGGCTGTGGATTTCCGGCAGGTGAAGTTCAGGTCGTCTCTTTCACTTTCATTGTTCCTCCTCCTCCCATGTGGGCGACATATTAGTAAGATCTCCCCTGCGCACTGTCATGATCCCGGTTACATCTTGTTTTTATTTTCTGTTGTTAACCCTTATTATGCCAGAGCCCTCCCCCGTGTAGTAGAACCTTCATATATAGCTCCAGGCCTTATCTTTATAGACATGGAAGTAATGTGAACAAGCAGAGCTGCAGTGTAAAGTATGGAGGGGCCGTGTCTCTGATTAGACGTGTTCTTGGTAAAAATTCATTAAAAACACAGAATCTACAACCAGAGCTGGGAGCACGGCGCTGCAGCAATGTGGATTTGGATTGATTGGTCGTGCCTGCTCAACATGAAATGAATGCAGACCTAAGCAATCAATCAAGAAAAACCTGCAAGACCTCAATGTGCACAGCAGAAAGTTCTGGTCCTGGAAAGGTCCATGTTGTGTTAGCACAATGTGCGCGCTAGGGTCTACAATGAGACGTCATCAGGCTGAAAATATCTGGTGCAGAAATACAGCTACATTGAAGTGAATGGGCCTAGCTGCAGTACCGCACACAACCTATGGGTGGATGGGGCGCTGATTTTCTAATCCCACTACTTTATCTGTCTAGAATAGAGACAACTGTAGTTTCATCCACTGACAGCAAGCAGAGGTCTTTTTAATAGAAAGTTTGTGCCCTTTACACAATGAGCTGGTGGCGGCCCCTGTACATGTTGATGGGTGCTGTGCCCCTGCCCTGGCGCCCCCTGTGATCCGGCTGTGATATGGCAGCTGCTCCTGTGGTTGCTGAGAAGTGATATGTAGCGGAGGATTGTGGCCGCAGCCGTTGCGCTCGCTCTCTCTCTGCAGACTATTTCTAGCTGTGGTTTCTGCAAGAAGCTGCTTGGCATTACTCGGGCTCGGTGCGGCCTCTCCTGCAGCAGCTGCTGCTCCGCCGCGTTGCGTTACTGCTCGGGACGGCTGCATATAGGAGACTGGTTTGAGGTCTTGAAATATCTTCTTATGACATGAAGCTACAAAGGCCCCCCCCCCGCCCACCCCATCCCCTGCGTTTCATCTGAAGACCCTAGTGCACGTCTGTTCTGGAGGGTTGGAGGTCCTGCTCAGGCTGTAATCGCTGCTTGTTCAGTGTCTGCGCGCAGCCTCGGTGATGGTCACAGACCACACGTATCTGTCCTGCTGAAATCTCCCAGCATTCCATGTTTCAGTGTCTTCATTAAGTTTCCTTTGGTGATTTGCACGGGTTATCTGCAAGAACTAGAGGTTTCAATTTCCAGTCCAGAAAGAAGGATTGTAAGTCCGCCATGGCGGCCCCCCTCCCCAATACATACTGCAGGAACACGGAGCAGCTCTAAGTGTACACAGGCGGCTGCGAGGCAGGACCGTAGATTGTGCACGGGGTATGACGGGGCGCGCTGCGGGCTCCGCTACCTGTGTAAGGTGGTGCTCAGGAAGGGGGTCACAATTATGTTACTCGTCCTCACCCGCTCCCCCTTATGTCTCCACAGACAGCCAGCGCTCCCACCTCTCCTCCTTCACCATGAAACTGAAGGACAAGTTCCATTCACCTAAAATTATCAAGAGGACCCCCTCAAAGAAAGGGAAGCCGGCCGACCTGACTGTAAAAACCGAGGAGAAACCCGTAAACAAGGTAAACACTTATAGGGCCCTCCTGTAGCCCCGCTACCCCTCCCCCAGACTATTGCAGCTCCTTACTCATGTAGTGTGAGTGGTGGCCCTGCAGGGATGGCAGGAGGTCTCTTCCTCCCGGGGTCTGCAGTCCCTTTCTTTCTGTTTTTACTTTCACATCCCCGACAGCTGCTGGAGCTGCTATGGGAGCGCCGCCTCATGGTGTAGGAGGGTGACATGAGCTGATCTCATCTGCTATAATATCCCACCCCACAGCTGTAGTGCACACTGCCCGCTATCCCCTGCCCATGCTGCACCCCACATCTGTAGTGCTGACCGCCCACTATCTCCTGCCCGTGCTGCTCCCCACATCTGTAGTGCTGACCGCCCGCTATCTCCTGCCCGTGCTGCACCCCACATCTGTAGTGCTGACCGCCCGCTATCTCCTGCCCGTGCTGCACCCCACAGCTGTAGTGCTGACCGCCCGCTATCCCCTGCCCGTGCTGCACCCCACATCTGTAGTGCTGACCGCCCGCTATCTCCTGCCCGTGCTGCACCCCACATCTGTAGTGCTGACCGCCTGCTATCCCCTACTGCTCCCACAGCTGTAGTGCACACTGCCCGCTATCCCCTGCCCATGCTGCACCCCACAGCTGTAGTGCTGACCGCCCGCTATCCCCTGCCCGTGCTGCACCCCACATCTGTAATGCTGACCGCCCGCTATCCCCTGCCCGTGCTGCACCCCACATCTGTAGTGCTGACCGCCTGCTATCCCCTACTGCTCCCACAGCTGTAGTGCACACTGCCCGCTATCCCCTGCCCATGCTGCACCCCACAGCTGTAGTGCTGACCGCCCGCTATCCCCTGCCCGTGCTGCACCCCACATCTCTAATGCTGACCGCCCGCTATCCCCTGCCCGTGCTGCACCCCACATCTGTAGTGCTGACCGCCCGCTATCCCCTGCCCGTGCTGCACCCCACATCTGTAATGCTGACCGCCCGCTATCTCCTGCCCGTGCTGCACCCCACATCTGTAGTGCTGACCGCCTGCTATCCCCTACTGCTCCCACATCTGTAGTGCTGACCGCCTGCTATCTCCTGCCCGTCCTGCTCCCCACATCTGTAGTGCACACTGCCCGCTATCTCCTGCCCGTCCTGCTCCCCACATCTGTAGTGCACACTGCCCGCTATCCCCTGCCCATGCTGCACCCCACAGCTGTAGTGCTGACCGCCCGCTATCCCCTGCCCGTGCTGCACCCCACATCTGTAATGCTGACCGCCCGCTATCCCCTGCCCGTGCTGCACCCCACATCTGTAGTGCTGACCGCCCGCTATCCCCTGCCCGTGCTGCACCCCACATCTGTAATGCTGACCGACTGCTATCTCCTGCCCGTGCTGCACCCCACATCTGTAGTGCTGACCGCCTGCTATCCCCTACTGCTCCCACATCTGTAGTGCTGACCGCCTGCTATCTCCTGCCCGTCCTGCTCCCCACATCTGTAGTGCACACTGCCCGCTATCTCCTGCCCGTCCTGCTCCCCACATCTGTAGTGCACACTGCCCGCTATCTCCTGCCCGTGCTGCACCCCACATCTGTAGTGCTGACCGCCTGCTATCCCCTGCCCGTGCTGGACCCCACATCTGTAGTGCTGACCGCCCGCTATCTCCTGCCCGTGCTGCACCCCACATCTGTAGTGCTGACCGCCTGCTATCCCCTACTGCTCCCACAGCTGTAGTGCACACTGCCGCTATCCCCTGCCCATGCTGCACCCCACAGCTGTAGTGCTGACCGCCCGCTATCCCCTGCCCGTGCTGGACCCCACATCTGTAGTGCTGACCGCCCGCTATCTCCTGCACGTGCTGCACCCCACATCTGTAGTGCTGACCGCCCGCTATCTCCTGCACGTGCTGCACCCCACATCTGTAGTGCTGACCGCCTGCTATCCCCTACTGCTCCCACATCTGTAGTGCTGACCGCCCGCTATCCCCTGCCCGTCCTGCTCCCCACATCTGTAGTGCACACTGCCCGCTATCTCCTGCCCGTGCTGCACCCCACATCTGTAGTGCTGACCGCCTGCTATCCCCTGCCCGTGCTGGACCCCACATCTGTAGTGCTGACCGCCTGCTATCTCCTGCCCGTGCTGCACCCCACATCTGTAGTGCTGACCGCCTGCTATCCCCTACTGCTCCCACATCTGTAGTGTTGACCGCCCGCTATCCCCTGCCCGTCCTGCTCCCCACATCTGTAGTGCACACTGCCCGCTATCTCCTGCCCGTGCTGCACCCCACATCTGTAGTGCTGACCGCCTGCTATCTCCTGCCCGTGCTGCACCCCACATCTGTAGTGCTGACCGCCTGCTATCCCCTACTGCTCCCACATCTGTAGTGCTGACCGCCCGCTATCCCCTGCCCGTCCTGCTCCCCACATCTGTAGTGCACACTGCCCGCTATCTCCTGCCCGTGCTGCACCCCACATCTGTAGTGCTGACCGCCTGCTATCCCCTGCCCGTGCTGGACCCCACATCTGTAGTGCTGACCGCCTGCTATCTCCTGCCCGTGCTGCACCCCACATCTGTAGTGCTGACCGCCTGCTATCCCCTACTGCTCCCACATCTGTAGTGTTGACCGCCCGCTATCCCCTGCCCGTCCTGCTCCCCACATCTGTAGTGCACACTGCCCGCTATCTCCTGCCCGTGCTGCACCCCACATCTGTAGTGCTGACCGCCTGCTATCTCCTGCCCGTGCTGCACCCCACATCTGTAGTGCTGACCGCCTGCTATCCCCTACTGCTCCCACATCTGTAGTGCTGACCGCCCGCTATCCCCTGCCCGTCCTGCTCCCCACATCTGTAGTGCACACTGCCCGCTATCTCCTGCCCGTGCTGCACCCCACATCTGTAGTGCTGACCGCCTGCTATCCCCTGCCCGTGCTGGACCCCACATCTGTAGTGCTGACCGCCTGCTATCTCCTGCCCGTGCTGCACCCCACATCTGTAGTGCACACTGCCCGCTATCCCCTGCCTTTACCGCACCCCACATCTGTAGTGCACACTGCCAACTATCTCCTGCCCGTGCTGTACCCCACATCTGTAGTTCACACTGCCCGCTATCCCCTGCCTGTACCGCACCCCACATCTGTAGTGCACACTGCCCACTATCCCCTGCCTGTAGTGCACACTGCCCGCTATCCCCTGCCTGTACCGCACCCCACATCTGTAGTGCACACTGCCCGCTATCCCCTGCCCGTCCTGCTCCCCACATCTGTAGTGCTGACCGCCTGCTATCTCCTGCCCGTGCTGCACCCCACATCTGTAGTGCACACTGCCCGCTATCTCCTGCCCGTGCTGCACCCCACATCTGTAGTTCACACTGCCCGCTATCCCCTGCCTGTACCGCACCCCACATCTGTAGTGCACACTGCCCACTATCTCCTGCCCGTGCTGCACCCCACATCTGTAGTGCACACTGCCCACTATCTCCTGCCCGTGCCGCACCCCACATCTGTAGTTCACACTGCCCGCTATCCCCTGCCTGTACCGCACCCCACATCTGTAGTGCACACTGCCCACTATCCCCTGCCTGTACCGCACCCCACATCTGTAGTGCACACTGCCCGCTATCTCCTGCCCGTCCTGCTCCCCACATCTGTAGTGCTGACCGCCTGCTATCTCCTGCCCGTGCTGCACCCCACATCTGTAGTGCTGACCGCCTGCTATCTCCTGCCCGTGCTGCACCCCACATCTGTAGTGCACACTGCCCGCTATCCCCTGCCTGTACCGCACCCCACATCTGTAGTGCACACTGCCCGCTATCCCCTGCCTATACCGCACCCCACATCTGTAGTGCACACTGCCCGCTATCTCCTGCCTGTACCGTACCCCACATCTGTAGTGCACACTGCCCACTATCTCCTGCCCGTGCTGTACCCCACATCTGTAGTTCACACTGCCCGCTATCCCCTGCCTGTACCGCACCCCACATCTGTAGTGCACACTGCCCGCTATCCCCTGCCTGTACCGCACCCCACATCTGTAGTGCACACTGCCCGCTATCCCCTGCCTGTACCGCACCCCACATCTGTAGTGCACACTGCCCACTATCCCCTGCCTGTACCGCACCCCACATCTGTAGTGCACACTGCCCGCTATCCCCTGCTGCACCCCACATCTGTAGTGCTGACCGCCCGCTATCCCCTGCCCCTGCTGCACCCCACATCTGTAGTGCACACTGCCCGCTATCTCCTGCCTGTGTCGCACCCCACATCTGTAGTGCACACTGCCCGCTATCCCCTGCCCCTGCTGCACCCCACATCTGTAGTGCACACTGCCCGCTATCCCCTGCCTGTACCGCACCCCACATCTGTAGTGCACACTGCCCGCTATCCCCTGCTGCACCCCACATCTGTAGTGCTGACCGCCCGCTATCCCCTGCCCCTGCTGCACCCCACATCTGTAGTGCACACTGCCCGCTATCTCCTGCCTGTGTCGCACCCCACATCTGTAGTGCACACTGCCCACTATCCCCTGCCTGTACCGCACCCCACATCTGTAGTGCACACTGCCCACTATCCCCTGCCTGTACCGCACCCCACATCTGTAGTGCACACTGCCCACTATCCCCTGCCCCTGCTGCACCCCACATCTGTAGTGCACACTGCCCACTATCCCCTGCCCCTGCTGCACCCCACATCTGTAGTGCACACTGCCCGCTATCCCCTGCCCCTGCTGCACCCCACATCTGTAGTGCACACTGCCCGCTATCCCCTGCCTGCGCTGAAGGGCCAGCAGCTTAGTCAGGGGGGTAAGTGATGTGGGTGCTGATTCAGACACAGAATTAGCCGTGGTTTTATTGCAGATGAGATGAGTTTAGGTCACAGGTTTGATGTGTTGGGGCTCCTCAGATATCACCCAGGAAATCTCTCTCTCTCACTATGAGTCAGGGAAAGTACAGCAGCTCCTCCTGTCCTGTCACTTTATAATGAAACCAAATTGTCCCGTGTACAAGAACTTCCACGAATCAAAGAAATCATCCTCTGCTGTTCCTAGCACAGATATAGAAAGGCTCCCTACTGTTAAAACCCAGCTTTCCTAGACTCCTGTATGCACTGCCATGGCTCCCAGCTTTCCTAGACTCCTGTATGCACTGCCATGGCTCCCAGCTTTCCTAGACTCCTGTATGCACTGCCGTGGCTCCCAGCTTTCCTAGACTCCTGTATGCACTGCCATGGCTCCCAGCTTTCCTAGACTCCTGTATGCACTGCCATGGCTCCCAGCTTTCCTAGACTCCTGTATGCACTGCCATGGCTCCCAGCTTTCCTAGACTCCTGTATGCACTGCCATGGCTCCCAGCTTTCCTAGACTCCTGTATGCACTGCCATGGCTCCCAGCTTTCCTAGACTCCTGTATGCACTGCCGTGGCTCCCAGCTTTCCTAGACTCTTGTATGCACTGCCGTGGCTCCCAGCTTTCCTAGACTCTTGTATGCACTGCCATGGCTCCCAGCTTTCCTAGACTCCTGTATGCACTGCCATGGCTCCCAGCTTTCCTAGACTCCTGTATGCACTGCCATGGCTCCCAGCTTTCCTAGACTCCTGTATGCACTGCCGTGGCTCCCAGCTTTCCTAGACTCTTGTATGCACTGCCGTGGCTCCCAGCTTTCCTAGACTCTTGTATGCACTGCCATGGCTCCCAGCTCTCCTAGACTCCTGTATGCACTGCCATGGCTCCCAGCTTTCCTAGACTCCTGTATGCACTGCCATGGCTCCCAGCTTTCCTAGACTCCTGTATGCACTGCCGTGGCTCCCAGCTTTCCTAGACTCTTGTATGCACTGCCGTGGCTCCCAGCTTTCCTAGACTCCTGTATGCACTGCCGTGGCTCCCAGCTTTCCTAGACTCCTGTATGCACTGCCATGGCTCCCAGCTTTCCTAGACTCCTGAATGTACCTCCATGCCTCCTCACTTTCCATATACCCAGCTGGGTCCTTATATTCACTATATCATTCATCACCCAGCTTTTCCAGCGACTGAAAAGTATTATTTTGTTTTCTGTTTGGTTCTTGCTAATCCCTTACTTTGTGCTCTGCAGACCCTGAGCCGCCTGGAGGAGCAGGAGAAGGAGGTGGTCAATGCTCTGCGTTACTTTAAGACTATAGTGGACAAGATGGCCGTAGACAAGATGGTGTTGGTTATGCTCCCTGGCTCGGCTAGCAAAGTCCTGGAAGCTATTCTGCCCTTGGTCCAGGCGGACACGCACTCTCAGCAAAGGTTTGTGCATCAGTTCCTCACGATCTCTGCTTGCTGTCAGCGCACCCAGTGCTTTCCCTCTAGTAATGAGTCTTCTCCCTCTCCTTCCCAGCACCGCCATCTCTTCTTGCTACAGCCGGGTCTACCAGTCTCTTGCAAACCTCATCCGCTGGTCCGATCAAGTGATGCTGGAAGGCGTAAACTGCGAGGACAAGGAGATGGTGGCGACCGTGAAGGATGTCATAAAGGCCGTGCTGGACGGAGTGAAGGTCAGCCTTGTCCCTGTGCCCCCTGCACTGTCCTGTATAGAGAGCCCCCGGCTACAGCCAATCACGTCTACTCATCTCACCACACATCACAGGAGCTCAGGGGTTAACCTCAGTCATACGCCTGGCAGCCCGTCCATCCCCTCCAGGGACACAGCTGGAGTCTGCATCTGTGAGGTCATCCAGCGAATGAAGTCAGATATTTGGGAGACATCCAGCCCTCCCTCGCTCCCGATCCACATATCATAGCTGAGATTTCACCTTCTAACTCTCCAATATCATCTATAAGGTTCTCCACTGTCCTCATCTCACAACGTTATCACAACCGCACAACATATACATATACATGGAGGCTACATGCATCACCAAGCATCCTGCATTATACCCCAGAGCTGCACTCACTATTCTGCTGCTGGTGGAGTCACTGTGTACATACATGACATTACTTATCCTGTACTGATCCTGAGTTACATCCTGTATTATACTCCAGAGCTGCACTCACTATTCTGCTGCTGGTGCAGTCACTGTGTACATACATGACATTACTTATCCTGTACTGATCCTGAGTTACATCCTGTATTATACCCCAGAGCTGCACTCACTATTCTGCTGCTGGTGCAGTCACTGTGTACATACATGACACCACTTATCCTGTACTGATCCTGAGTTACATCCTGTATTATACCCCAGAGCTGCACTCATTATTCTGCTGCTGGTGCAGTCACTGTGTACATACATGACATTACTTATCCTGTACTGATCCTGAGTTACATCCTGTATTGTACCCCAGAGCTGCACTCACTATTCTGCTGCTGGTGCAGTCACTGTGTACATACATGACATTACTTATCCTGTACTGATCCTGAGTTACATCCTGTATTATACTCCAGAGCTGCACTCACTATTCTGCTGCTGGTGCAGTCACTGTGTACATACATGACATTACTTATCCTGTACTGATCCTGAGTTATATCCTGTATTATACTCCAGAGCTGCACTCACTATTCTGCTGCTGGTGCAGTCACTGTGTACATACATGACATTACTTATCCTGTACTGATCCTGAGTTACATCCTGTATTATACCCCAGAGCTGCACTCACTATTCTGCTACTGGTGCAGTCACTGTGTACATACATGACATTACTTATCCTGTACTCATCCTGAGTTACATCCTGTATTATACTCCAGAGCTGCACTCACTATTCTGCTGCTGGTGCAGTCACTGTGTACATACATGACATTACTTATCCTGTACTGATCCTGAGTTACATCCTGTATTATACCCCAGAGCTGCACTCACTATTCTGCTGCTGGTGCAGTCACTGTGTACATACATGACATTACTTATCCTGTACTGATCCTGAGTTACATCCTGTATTATACCCCAGAGCTGCACTCACTATTCTGCTACTGGTGCAGTCACTGTGTACATACATGACATTACTTATCCTGTACTCATCCTGAGTTACATCCTGTATTATACTCCAGAGCTGCACTCACTATTCTGCTGCTGGTGCAGTCACTGTGTACATACATGACATTACTTATCCTGTACTGATCCTGAGTTACATCCTGTATTATACCCCAGAGCTGCACTCACTATTCTGCTGCTGGTGCAGTCACTGTGTACATACATGACATTACTTATCCTGTACTGATCCTGAGTTACATCCTGTATTATACCCCAGAGCTGCACTCACTATTCTGCTGCTGGTGCAGTCACTGTGTACATACATGACATTACTTATCCTGTACTGATCCTGAGTTACATCCTGTATTATACACCAGAGCTGCACTCACTATTCTGCTGCTGGTGCAGTCACTGTGTACATACATGACATTACTTATCCTGTACTGATCCTGAGTTACATCCTGTATTATACCCCAGAGCTGCACTCACTATTCTGCTGCTGGTGCAGTCACTGTGTACATACATGACATTACTTATCCTGTACTGATCCTGAGTTACATCCTGTATTATACCCCAGAGCTGCACTCACTATTCTGCTGCTGGTGCAGTCACTGTGTACATACATGACATTACTTATCCTGTACTGATCCTGAGTTACATCCTGTATTATACCCCAGAGCTGCACTCACTATTCTGCTGCTGGTGCAGTCACTGTGTACATACATGACATTACTTATCCTGTACTGATCCTGAGTTACATCCTGTATTATACTCCAGAGCTGCACTCACTATTCTGCTGCTGGTGCAGTCACTGTGTACATACATGACATTACTTATCCTGTACTGATCCTGAGTTACATCCTGTATTATACTCCAGAGCTGCACTCACTATTCTGCTGCTGGTGCAGTCACTGTGTACATACATGACATTACTTATCCTGTACTGATCCTGAGTTACATCCTGTATTATACTCCAGAGCTGCACTCACTATTCTGCTGCTGGTGCAGTCACTGTGTACATACATGACATTACTTATCCTGTACTGATCCTGAGTTACATCCTGTATTATACTCCAGAGCTGCACTCACTATTCTGCTGCTGGTGCAGTCACTGTACATACATGACATTACTTATCCTGTACTGATCCTGAGTTACATCCTGTATTATACCCAAGAGCTGCACTCACTATTCTGCTGCTGGTGCAGTCACTGTGTACATACATGACATTACTTATCCTGTACTGATCCTGAGTTACATCCTGTATTATACTCCAGAGCTGCACTCACTATTCTGCTGGTGCAGTCACTGTGTACATACATGACATTATTTATCCTGTACTGATCCTGAGTTACATCCTGTATTATACCCCAGAGCTGCACTCACTATTCTGCTGCTGGTGCAGTCAGTGTGTACATACATGACATTACTTATCCTGTACTGATCCTGAGTTACATCCTGTATTATACCCCAGAGCTGCGCTCACTATTCTGCTGCTGGTGCAGTCAGTGTGTACATACATGACATTACTTATCCTGTACTGATCCTGAGTTACATCCTGTATTATACCCCAGAGCTGCACTGACTATTCTGCTGCTGGTGCAGTCACTGTGTACATACATGACATTACTTATCCTGTACTGATCCTGAGTTATATCCTGTATTATACTCCAGAGCTGCACTCACTATTCTGCTGCTGGTGCAGTCACTGTGTACATACATGACATTACTTATCCTGTACTGATCCTGAGTTACATCCTGTATTATACCCCAGAGCTGCACTCACTATTCTGCTGCTGGTGCAGTCACTGTGTACATACATGACATTACTTATCCTGTACTGATCCTGAGTTACATCCTGTATTATACCCCAGAGCTGCACTCACTATTCTGCTGCTGGTGCAGTCACTGTGTACATACATGACATTACTTATCCTGTACTGATCCTGAGTTACATCCTGTATTATACACCAGAGCTGCACTCACTATTCTGCTGCTGGTGCAGTCACTGTGTACATACATGACATTACTTATCCTGTACTGATCCTGAGTTACATCCTGTATTATACCCCAGAGCTGCACTCACTATTCTGCTGCTGGTGCAGTCACTGTGTACATACATGACATTACTTATCCTGTACTGATCCTGAGTTACATCCTGTATTATACCCCAGAGCTGCACTCACTATTCTGCTGCTGGTGCAGTCACTGTGTACATACATGACATTACTTATCCTGTACTGATCCTGAGTTACATCCTGTATTATACCCCAGAGCTGCACTCACTATTCTGCTGCTGGTGCAGTCACTGTGTACATACATGACATTACTTATCCTGTACTGATCCTGAGTTACATCCTGTATTATACCCCAGAGCTGCACTCACTATTCTGCTGCTGGTGCAGTCACTGTGTACATACATGACATTACTTATCCTGTACTGATCCTGAGTTACATCCTGTATTATACTCCAGAGCTGCACTCACTATTCTGCTGCTGGTGCAGTCACTGTGTACATACATGACATTACTTATCCTGTACTGATCCTGAGTTACATCCTGTATTATACTCCAGAGCTGCACTCACTATTCTGCTGCTGGTGCAGTCACTGTGTACATACATGACATTACTTATCCTGTACTGATCCTGAGTTACATCCTGTATTATACTCCAGAGCTGCACTCACTATTCTGCTGCTGGTGCAGTCACTGTGTACATACATGACATTACTTATCCTGTACTGATCCTGAGTTACATCCTGTATTATACCCCAGAGCTGCACTCACTATTCTGCTGCTGGTGCAGTCACTGTACATACATGACATTACTTATCCTGTACTGATCCTGAGTTACATCCTGTATTATACTCACTAGTCACAACTACACCAAGTAACGCTTCTAATTCCTGCTTGTAAGTTCCCTTCTTCAGCTTTGCTGACTCCCTTCCCCCCTCCATTCCATCTTCTAGGAGTTGGTACGATTGATGATTGAGAAGCAGGAGCGTCCATCTCCCACCAGTCCTGTGAAGCCGGCCTTACCAGCGTGCAAATCAGACAGGTGAGTCCTGGGGTCCTCCATCTCCTCCCTCCCGGCGTTCTCTCCTCCGGTGTCCGGCACGGTTCTCCTAGTTCTTTCTCTTCCAGCACACAAGACTTGCCTCTGTCAGAGAGAGAACTGGAGATTCTTAACAAGACCCCCGAGCCTTGTAAGGAAGCCCCTGCAGACAGTGTGGAAGCAGATGAGCTCGCTCCACCCAAACCCCCATTACCTGGTATCCGAGTGGTGGAAAATGGGTAGGTTTTACATGCTTCAGTCTCTAAATACATCCTGTTTTGCAGCAGTGCAGTAAAGTGTTTCCTATGCTCTTTGTCTCTACCTACAGTCCACCTCCTGCCTTACCCCCAAAGAAAAGACAATCTGCACCTTCACCCACCCGAGTTGCTGTTGTGGCACCTATGAGTCGAGCTACCAGTGGGTCTAGTATACCCCTTGGCACCAGTGCCCAGGTAAGTGGATGTCCTAGAATCCGGCATAAGACCTTACAATCTGTTTCCTGATCTCACAATTCCTGCTGGATGTGGGAACAGTCAGCGAGCTTGTGGTCATATCTTAGTCTAGGCGGCGAATGCTTATCACGTGTCCTAAGATTGCACTCTTAAAGGGATTGCCACACTAAAGTAACTTACTGCTGGGATCCACTGGATAAGATATGTTACACTCCATATAGTTCTATGCGGCTGTAGTACAGACCTCATGTGTGACACTGGAGGGGTCCCTTCCGATATGGGCAATCTTTTCCTAGGGTTACATGGATATTTGATTTTTCAGACCCCTCTGTTATGTCTTGGTTAACCCTTTGTTTCTCTCTTATTCCATGCAGGATTTTGAAGTGAATTGTTACGCTCATCGCCGCCTATCCGGAGGAAGCCAGTCATACGGCGGAGAGTCTCCTCGCTTGTCGCCATGTAGTAGTATAGGAAAACTTAGTAAATCTGATGAGCAGCTCTCCTCCCTTGATAGGGATAGTGGGCAGTGCTCCCGAAATACCAGCTGTGAGACTCTAGGTGAGATGGAGAAGACCCTGGAGGGTTGGGAAAGCTGCATGGATGGCGTTTGTGCACTGCATGGTGGTTATATAATCTGTGTCCAGATAAACCCTTCAGATGCCACTGTCATCTGCCATGTACTAAATGGAGGGGGGAGATGTCATTCCTCCCTAAAAGAAAAGTTGTGATGTCGGGAAGTTTTCACACCTCGCCCCTCTGTAGGAGCCGGCAGTATTGGCTTTGTTCTTAGCGGGAGTTTCCTGTCTGTGGTTTTCTCAGCTGAGAGTCCATCGCCGGCTGCACGACGTGACATCTTGTAACACGTTCTCATTTCTTAAGAAAACCAAGGGCAAGAATATAATGAGAACTGACTGAAACCCGAGGAGTGTGCTGCAGTGGTGCTCAGTCAGCTTTCCTACAGCCCTGAATGGCACATCTTTCCAATTATGCATTGATCATCCCTTCACCTCCGAATCCCTAATGCGCTTTAGAGGATAAGCTCTTCATTTCCGTCTATACAGACTGTCACCCAGCTTTCCCAGAACTAGACAGGCTTAAGGAAGGACTGACCCTATGACTTAAAAGGTTTTGGAAAAGTTGTGTGAACGGCAATATAACTGACATTGACCCTCCCGCAGGGGCTGTATATTCCTACTGCTACTCCATAGTAAAGGTGAGGAGGATCAGGCACATTTACTATTCAGGAGCCTGAGAAAGAGTTGTGACACTTCTGGTAGTTTGAATGCAATCATATTGCTTGTTGCCGATATTTCCTGAAGGCAGAGACTAATCTGAGTAAGACCCATCCTGTATGTGTCACCCTGCCTTTACTGTAATAGATGGAGCTAAAGATTATATTGACACTTTTATTTGGGTTTAAACCATCCGTATCTTTGGAAAGTTGGGTTACGACCCTCTCCATGAAGTGTAATGATAACTGTAGATCTTGGCTGAAGAGATTGCATTCGCTGGTGATATCTTGGATTATTTTGTGCTGACATGTATTCTTGTTATTCTGCAGATAACTATGACCCAGACTACGAGTTCCTGCAGCAGGACCTGTCCAGCGCAGACCAGGTGCTGGGCCAAGTCACCGGAGTCCTCAGTCCTCTCCCCGAATCCCTCGGAGAGTCTGGTTCCCCATTTCATGGACAAAATTTTCAGTTACCTCCCAACACCCCCCAAAGCTCTGAAACCTCTCACCCCTCGGCCTTAGAAACCCCCCCTGCCCTTCCGGAGAAGAAGCGTAGGAGCGCCGTCTCGTACAACTCTGATGGCTCCCGCGTCTGCTACGAGCGCCACCCCTCCCAGTACGACAACATCTCCGAGGACGACCTGCTGCTGCCTCCTTCTTGTACTCCTTTTGCCGCTGTTTCGCCTTTTCAGGTGGGGAACATCTCGCAGACGGAGTTCCTGACAGACTTTGGCGCGGTGGAGTGTGATGACATCCCAGAGAAGCCGCCTCCTCTACCAGAGAAGAAGAACAAGCACAGTAAGTGGAGTCGGCTCTGCTACATGGCTGCAGTGTAGGAGAACTCAATCCATTATGTCTGGATCTCTTCTACACCCCCCACCCAGCTGTCTCCTCTGCCTCCTGAGGAAGACGCATATAAACCTGCAGCTGTTCTCCTCCTCCGCCCTTTCACTTCCTCCTCTCCGTCACTTAGAGCCGAGCATTGTAGATGTCACAATAAGAGCGGCTCGTCCTTCTAGTCATTGTGGACTGCATACAATTACACTGGTGTCATACAATCTGATGCAATGTACAGCCAGATACATGAATGAAGGCTTCTGTATGTGGTCCCTGCGTATAGTCACACAATTAAGGCTCATAGTATGATGCATTTAGCCTTAGGAAGCTAATGTCATGCACAAGTTTATACATTTTTATGGATCTTTGGGTCTTGTTGCTATAACTCTCTGTGGTCCTCAGTTCTTCGTTTCCCCTCTTCCAGTGATGACATACATGCGCTTCGTGGAGGATTACTCCGAGCCGCAACCTTCGGTTTTCTACCAGACGCCGCAGAATGAGCATATCTATCAGCAGAAGAACAAACACCTGCGCGAGGTCTATGGCTTTAACGATTCATTCAGCGGCTCTGAGACGGGTGTAGAGCGCGCCCCGCCACCCGCTCTGCCCCCCAAGCAGAGGCAGCTGGTAAGAACAAACCTGGTGCACGTGCAGCGTCCTGCACCCGGGGATATATTGTGTCCTTGTCTGTGACGTGGAGGGTTCTGTGTGTCTTCTGCATTTTGGATATTTTAGGGCTGGTGGGAGGCAGTGGCTTAGAAAATGAAGATGAGATGTGCGCAAGCAACACTGTGCAGTGATGTGTCAGGGCTTCCAAAGGGAGAGGTGCTGGAGGCAGGGAAAGGGTCCCACGTAACCCACACCAGTATAGGGGTTATTAAATGGTGTCACCTGCTCCCACATCATGTTACCCCCAGTATCTAGCACAGCGGGTAAGCTGCAGCTGAAGTGCACCTTAGGTGGGAATGCAGACCCTCTCCTCCCATGTCCCCCCTCCCGCTGTGACAGTGCAGACCCTCCTGCTTAGGTGGCAATGCAGACCCTCTACTCCTATGTCCCCCCTCCAGCTTAGGTGGGAATGCAGACCCTCTAGTCCCATGTCCCCCCCTCCCGCTGTGATAGTGCAGACCCTCTACTCCCATGTCCCCCCTCCCGCTGTGATAGTGCAGACCCTCCTGCTTAGGTGGGAATGCAGACCCTCTACTCCCATGTCCCCCCTCCAGCTTAGGTGGGAATGCAGACCCTCTAGTCCCATGTCCCCCCCTCCCGCTGTGATAGTGCAGACCCTCTACTCCCATGTCCCCCCCTCCCGCTGTGATAGTGCAGACCCTCCTGCTTAGGTGGGAATGCAGACCCTCTAGTCCCATGTCCCCCCGTCCCGCTGTGATAGTGCAGACCCTCTCCTCCCATGTCCCCCCTCCCGCTGTGATGGTGCAGAGCCTCCGGCTTAGGTGGGAATGCAGACCCTCTACTCCCATGTCCCCCCTCCAGCTTAGGTGGGAATGCAGACCCTCTAGTCCCATGTCCCCCCGTCCCGCTGTGATAGTGCAGACCCTCTACTCCCATGTCCCCCCTCCCGCTGTGATAGTGCAGACCCTCCTGCTTAGGTGGGAATGCAGACCCTCTACTCCCATGTCCCCCCTCCAGCTGAGGTGGGAATGCAGACCCTCTAGTCCCATGTCCCCCCCTCCCGCTGTGATAGTGCAGACCCTCCTGCTTAGGTGGGAATGCAGACCCTCTAGTCCCATGTCCCCCCGTCCCGCTGTGATAGTGCAGACCCTCCTGCTTAGGTGGGAATGCAGACCCTCTACTCCCATGTCCCCCCTCCAGCTGAGGTGGGAATGCAGACCCTCTAGTCCCATGTCCCCCCCTCCCGCTGTGATAGTGCAGACCCTCCTGCTTAGGTGGGAATGCAGACCCTCTAGTCCCATGTCCCCCCGTCCCGCTGTAATAGTGCAGACCCTCTCCTCCCATGTCCCCCCTCCCGCTGTGATGGTGCAGAGCCTCCGGCTTAGGTGGGAATGCAGACCCTCTACTCCCATGTCCCCCCTCCAGCTTAGGTGGGAATGCAGACCCTCTAGTCCCATGTCCCCCCTCCAGCTTAGGTGGGAATGCAGACCCTCTAGTCCCATGTCCCCCCGTCCCGCTGTGATAGTGCAGACCCTCCTGCTTAGGTGGGAATGCAGACCCTCTAGTCCCATGTCCCCCCCTCCCGCTGTGATAGTGCAGACCCTCTCCTCCCATGTCCCCCCCTCCCGCTGTGATAGTGCAGACCCTCTCCTCCCATGTCCCCCCCTCCCGCTGTGATAGTGCAGACCCTCTCCTCCCATGTCCCCCCTCCCGCTGTGATAGTGCAGAACCTCTAGTCCCATGTCCCCCCCTCCCGCTGTGATAGTGCAGACCCTCTCCTCCCATGTCCCCCCTCCCGCTGTGATGGTGCAGAGCCTCCGGCTTAGGTGGGAATGCAGACCCTCTACTCCCATGTCCCCCCGTCCCGCTGTGATAGTGCAGACCCTCCTGCTTAGGTGGGAATGCAGACCCTCTAGTCCCATGTCCCCCCCTCCCGCTGTGATAGTGCAGACCCTCTCCTCCCATGTCCCCCCCTCCCGCTGTGATAGTGCAGACCCTCCTGCTTAGGTGGGAATGCAGACCCTCTAGTCCCATGTCCCCCTGTCCCGCTGTGATAGTGCAGACCCTCTCCTCCCATGTCCCCCCTCCCGCTGTGATAGTGCAGACCCTCCTGCTTAGGTGGGAATGCAGACCCTCTAGTCCCATGTCCCCCCATGTGGGAGTGCAGACCCTCCTGCTTAGGTGGGAATGCTGTGATAGTGCAGACCCTCTCCTCCCATGTCCCCCCTCCCGCTGTGATAGTGCAGACCCTCTCCTCCCATGTCCCCCCTCCCGCTGTGATAGTGCAGACCCTCTCCTCCCATGTCCCCCCTCCCGCTGTGATAGTGCAGACCCTCTCCTCCCATGTCCCCCCTCCCGCTGTGATAGTGCAGACCCTCTCCTCCCATGTCCCCCCTCCCGCTGTGATGGTGCAGAGCCTCCGGCTTAGGTGGGAATGCAGACCCTCTCCTCCCATGTGCCCCAGCCCCGGCATAGGTGCGCAGCGCAGGGTAGCAGTCAGTCCTAGGTGCGTTTGGCTATGTCTGTGCTCCTTGGATCTCTTTATATTTCCTTCCACCTGCCTCTCTGTATATGTAATTCTTCCAGCAGGCCTCCTTTGCTGCTTCTTCCTTCTCCTCTGTCTCGTATTGTGCACAGCCAACCAAAGGGGTCTTCACACCTGAGGACAGCGGCCACCCTCAGGGCATCAGTCTGTCAGTCTCTAACTGCTTTCTGAGCCGCCATGGCTCTTTCCCTGTGCCTTCGGTGAGTCTCGGCTTCTTTGCCCCATCCCTGGTGTAGAGTCCTGATACTAGACTGTAGTGTGAGTGTGATTAGTATTCACTTTGTAGTGACATTAGATCCGGTGTATGTGACTGTCACATCCTTCTCTACTATACATACAGTGATAACCGGCATCATAGGGGTTTCCCCCTCAGTCTCCCAGGGAGCTGCTCTTGCTCTGAGACTTCCTCTTATCTTGTTTTATGCAAATAAACCCAATTACTGAATTATAGAAAATTCTGCAACTTCCTTATAGACCTGGTGGGCACATTCAGCAAAGTGCCTGATTGCTGTCAGTGACTGGAAACCTCCTGCTCAGAGATGCAGGGCTGTAACAATGTACCAGCGCTTTCTATGTGCTGCACCTTTTTACTTTCATGTTTCTGTTAACTGATGGCAAGCAGATCGTGTGATTACATTGACCCCCTAACCTTGACAAGGGAGATGCCGGCTTGGACATGAAAACATGAGATAGTAAACTTTTTGAGAAGTTCTCAGGCCGCCCCCTCAGTAGCTGGAGGGAGATGAGTCGCCTGAACCCAGACTCACCTGTTATCACCAGACTCCCCCCTCCCCCTGGAGAAGTCAGGAAATAAATATCTGGGGTGGGATGAGAGGGGCGGAAGGCTCAGCTTTCACACCGCAGTCACCGGACCTTGTTCTGGGTGTACGGCGCCCCCAGTGGGGGGATAGGGGAGTCGTCATGTGGACCATATGGAAATGAGATTAATAGAAGGAAAGGCCCGGGGGTGCGGCTGCATACCAGATCCCTACTGTGAGAGCAAATAGCTGGGATTCCAGAGGCAGACTGTGGCATGCAAGAATCCGAGGAAGGAAAGGAGGAGACCTGGGAAGGGAAGGAATGGGGAGGGACACAGGAAACGTCCATGTCAGGGTATAAGAGGAAACCTGCATGAGGATTGGAATAACTAGGCAGCACAATGTGATCGTATCATGCAGCACCTCCTGACTAATAACTAATGCAGCAGCGCTGTCTAGTTGTGATGTATGGAGCGAAGCGTGCTCATTGCCCTGGGATACAGCACAAGTGTACAGCAATGTCACCAATGTGCTCCCTCCAGGGTACGTGCTCCACATAACATGGATAGCAGCCACACAATGATCTCTCGGGAGTGGCACTGGCCACAGTCATCCTATGCCACGTCCATGTCTGAGGGTGATGAACCCCCCCTCAACCAAAGGCGCGGTGTCTGAGCGGGGCGGGCCCCGGCGGCGCGGTGTCTGAGGGCCCTGAACCCTGTGCAGTGATCCCTCAATGATACAGAACATGATCGGGGCCCGGAGATCTGTGTACTCAGGGGATGCAGCTCCTCTCTCTAGGTCTCTGGGGAGTGTTGGAAGGAGATGGTGCATGTACAGGGGGCTGCGCACAGGCACGGGGGGCTCTTCTGTATGGCGGTTTGTGTGGTTCGGTACTAAACCTGCTTTACACTAATCTGCTTTTCTTTTTACCTTCTCTGTTTCTTTCTCCCTTGTTCCCTCCTCCCAGTACAAATCAGTTTTCCGCTCGTACTCCCAGGATTTTGCCCCTCACAGTCAGGCTCCTGCCCTACCCCTGCTGAATCCTGCCATCTTTTATTCTTCCCGCTACTCCCCGGTCCTTCCAGATCCGGCGCCCCCTCCCCCAGCTCCTCTGTGCCCTTCATTACCCTCCTCTCAGGGTGGCAGCTCCTGCGGGACCCCTCCTGCCTGCCTTCCTCTGCAGACGCCAGCGGTGAGAACGGGAGGGGGCTCGGACAGACCATTTGTGGGGGGCATTTGTGAATCTGCTTCTGTCAGTGTTCCCCTCTCATCCCCCCTGTGCTGTGCCGCGGCTGCCATCATTGCTTTCCTGTGCTGTCTGTCTGTGCCCGGCCTGATCATTGCTCTCATAGAAAAGCCATGAAAGGGTCACCACACAAGGTCATGTCAGTGACAGGGCTTAGACCCCAACTCTGCAAGAGACCTGAACACATCGGATGATCTCCTTCATATCCTATGGCGGATAGTGGTCCTCTGGAGGCGCTGTGAGGTGGCCGTATACCAGTATATACCCGCTCCATGGAAGGACATCTTTATACGTTTCAGCCAAACTGCATGTGCCCGTCCTGTGAAATAAAGAGTAGGGGGGGGGGGGGGGGGTCATCCGGTCATGTTATCATTTATTTATTTTACTTTTTTTCCCATTATATTATGTCCGTGTGATGTAAACCTTCTACCTTGTTGGGTCACATACTTCTAGCAATATCATATCTTAGAAGGATCCGTGTTATAGACCTTTTATATAAGGAACGTTCCCTCTCCAAGTGCAGAGGAGATGATCCATGTGTGTGTATTATCTGTAGTGGGACCCCAAGGATCCGTCCTTTATCTCCTCTTGTCCTCCTCTGGTCTATGATGATATTATGGGGGGCCCCCGTTTAACCCAGACACAAGTGGCAAACGTTCCCTCTTCCCACCATAGAATGAAAATACAAGTGAGGAGGCGGGAGATGGGGAATACGTCAACCTGTACTCCTCCGCGCAAAGCAACGGAGCCCCCCTGCCCTGTGATGGTGTAAGTACGAGGGGGGTGTTACACCGTGCTCCTTATCTGTACACCGCATGACGCTGCCCCAGGCCAGTGATCGCATGCCCCTTACCCTGACACTAACATGTGACCCCAGGGTCATGAGACGCCCATGCACTTACTCAAATTAACAATTTTGTGCATGAATTTACATGTAATGTATTTCCCATATTTACAGCTTAAAACCATTGGCTCATTATGTTTTTTTTCTGCAAAAACTCTCCCTAAAACAAACCAAATGATCTCATTGTAACGTTCTATGCCCCGTGTTAGTAGCAGGACCCGACCTCCAGGTCCCTTGAAGTCCAAGTGTCTCCTGATCACCAGGTGATTGTATCCGCAGCACAGATACCGGAGGATACAAAAGTATCCATGGGGACACAACAATCTGCAGAGCCGGCTCCATCCATGCGCTTTCCTCAAGGCAGAGGCTTTGGACTGTTTTTTAATCTTTTCATGTTTTATTTTATTTTACTGTTTTCGGGGTGCTGTGGCTGCCTTTCTTTTTGTGGTTTTGGTAAAATCCATAATAAAAGATGGATGTAGAATAAAACTCTGCAGGGTGCGTACACCCTCATAAGGCCATCCCGGGGGTCATACATAGACCCTTATAAGGCCCCCCAGGGGGTCATACATAGACCCTCATAAGGCCATCCCGGGGGTCATACATAGACCCTCATAAGGCCATCCCGGGGGTCATACATAGACCCTCATAAGGCCCCCCAGGGGGTCATACATAGACCCTCATTAGACCCCCCAGGGGGTTATACATAGACCCTCATAAGGCCACCCCGGGGGTCATACATAGACCCTCATAAGGCCACCCCGGGGGTCATACATAGACCCTCATAAAGCCATCCCGGGGGTCATACATAGACCCTCATAAGGCCATCCAGTGCCAGCCACCCTCCGCTATGGACACTTCTGCAGGGAGATGGCGGCCATTGCCTCGTCTGTCGTCCTCGCGGTGAGCGGCCGGATAGGATGAGACGGTTATAAAACATCAGCTCGGAAGTCCATACTAGGGGAAGGGTACCTCACCTTCTGCTTTGGTGGTCTGACACCTTCCTGCAGGGGGTCAGTCTGTGAGAGGGTCCATTACAGATTTGAGGGTTTGGTCTGTATTCACCGTCACCTGCGGCTTCGCTCCCCTCATCTCCTGTGTTTGTGTGTAGATGTGTCCCTCATCGCTGCTATTAACATGCTGTTTCCTATTAGCTTGTGCCCTCCCCTGCAGACGTGCGTGCTCTTCATATGTACATGTATCTGTTTATTGGGGGACGGAGGGGATGTGATAAGTGGCTCCTACTACTACTGCTCATCCATAGTACAGTAATCTCCAGCTGTCGCAGAACTACAACACCCAGCATGCCCTAGAAGGTTCTGGGATCTGCAGTGTAGCCACAGATGGAGAGGGGCAGGTTGTCCATTGATCTATGACCTTAGCTCTGGGCCTGCCGTCCATTGGTCTCGGATGTATGTAACATTAGGTAAGTTAGGATCTACGTTATCATAGGATGGCGGAGATGTCGGTGGTATCATAGGCTGATGACATGTCCCCCTCCTGGTAGTAGAGGGCAGGGAGTAGTACAATAGAGGATGGGACTCCGCTCACAATGACTTGTACATCTGCAGGATTCGCCTTTACCTGGAGACGGACACCAAAGAGCCTCATCCCAGCCCAGCGTGCCCGGCAGCGAGAGCCACGAGACCTCCGAAAGGTACCAGCAGCACCCGGACCAATGCCAGCAACACTATATCATTGCATATTCAACTGGATTGTGGTTCACTCTGACTCTGCTTGCTGTCAGTGAAGGGAAATCTTATTTTCATTTGCTGTAGACAGCGCAGAGCTACTACTTCTCATAGCTGGGAGTCTGTTACATTGTACCAGAATATATTGAATGTATACTCTAGCCATCCCTGAGCCTCCATGACAGTCCCAGTGTCTCATCACTGAGCAGCGTCACATGTAATTACTGTTATTACTCCCTGACAGTGACACGTCCTTATTACTGCCCCTTTAATTAGCCCCCTACATGAAGGGGGGCGGCCATGTAAACCATTGTGAGGGCAGACAAGTTATTATCCACAATCTGAACCCCCTGTCACCTCCACATTGTACCATTGTCTGTGCTGATATGTGGAGGGGGCGCGAGACAGCGAGAACCTCCCGAAATATCGGATAAAGGAAGGCCCCCCCCATCTCCTGCACTGATACATTGTAACAACCACCCAGCAGACCACAGAGGGTTGTGGAGAGTGGATAGAATTGTAACAATCCCCCAGCAGTGATACGTTTTAGGTCTGGATTAATTTTTCATCCTCATTTACCCATCGCAAGCTGAGATCTTAAAGTTGAATCGTTGATATCTTTGGTTTTTCTGCCTTTTATTCTATGACAGGAGCCTAAATTCCACAGAAGGAGCCGATGCGGAGGAGCCGGAGGAGGAAGAAAGTGAGGAGACGGATGAGCTTTCTCTGGTGGATCACAACGAGATTATGTCCCGACTCACACTAAAGCAAGAGGTAGATATGATGCCATGACCGCATAGGGGGCGCTAGTGTTATATACATTGATTTAGCTGCATATTGTCCTTTGTTTCTGTAGGGGGACGATGGTCCTGATGTGAGGGGCGGCTCTGGAGACATCCTGCTTGTCCACGCCACCGAGACAGACCGCAAAGGTGATCAGACAGTATAGAGATTATCAAAGAGACTCGAGACTGCAATATACAATGTGTAACCCTAAAAAATTCACAGATAGTAATCTATGTATACAGCAGAAGATTGAGTGCAGCTCTGGAGTATAATACAGGATGTAACTCAGGGTCAGTACAGGATAAGTAATGTCATGTATGTACACAGTGACTGCACCAGCAGCAGAATAGTGAGTGCAGCTCTGGAGTATAATACAGGATGTAACTCAGGATCAGTACAGGATAAGTAATGTCATGTATGTACACAGTGACTGCACCAGCAGCAGAATAGTGAGTGCAGCTCTGGGGTATAATACAGGATGTAACTCAGGATCAGTACAGGATAAGTAATGTCATGTATGTACACAGTGACTGCACCAGCAGCCGAATAGTGAGTGCAGCTCTGGGGTATAATACAGGATGTAACTCAGGATCAGTACAGGATAAGTAATGTCATGTATGTACACAGTGACTGCACCAGCATCAGAATAGTGAGTGCAGCTCTGTGGTATTATACAGGATGTAACTCAGGATCAGTACAGGATAAGTAATGTCATGTATGTACACAGTGACTGCACCAGCAGCAGTATAGTGAGTGCAGCACTGGAGTATAATACAGGATGTAACTCAGGATCAGTACAGGATAAGTAATGTCATGTATGTACACAGTGACTGCACCAGCAGCAGAATAGTGAGTGCAGGTCTGCAGTATAATACAGGATGTAACTCAGGATCAGTACAGGATAAGTAATGTCATGTATGTACATAGTGACTGCACCAGCAGCAGAATAGTGAGTGCAGTTCTGGGGTATAATACAGGATGTAACTCAGGATCAGTACAGGATAAGTAATGTCATGTATGTACACAGTGACTGCACCAGCAGCAGTATAGTGAGTGCAGCACTGGAGTATAATACAGGATGTAACTCAGGATCAGTACAGGATAAGTAATGTCATGTATGTACACAGTGACTGCACCAGCAGCAGAATAGTGAGTGCAGCTCTGGGGTATAATACAGGATGTAACTTAGGATCAGTACAGGATAAGTAATGTCATGTATGTACACAGTGACTGCACCAGCAGCAGAATAGTGAGTGCAGCTCTGGAGTATAATACAGGATGTAGCCCAGGATCAGTACAGGATAAGTAATGTCATGTATGTACACAGTGACTGCACCAGCAGCAGAATAGTGAGTGCAGCTCTGGGGTATAATACAGGATGTAACTCAGGATCAGTACAGGATAAGTAATGTCATGTATGTACACAGTGACTGCACCAGCAGCAGAATAGTGAGTGCAGCTCTGGAGTATAATACAGGATGTAACTCAGGATCAGTACAGGATAAGTAATGTCATGTATGTACATAGTGACTGCACCAGCAGCAGAATAGTGAGTGCAGTTCTGGGGTATAATACAGGATGTAACTCAGGATCAGTACAGGATAAGTAATGTCATGTATGTACATAGTGACTGCACCAGCAGCAGAATAGTGAGTGCAGCTCTGGAGTATAATACAGGATGTAACTCAGGATCAGTACAGGATAAGTAATGTCATGTATGTACACAGTGACTGCACCAGCAGCAGAATAGTGAGTGCAGCTCTGGGGTATAATACAGGATGTAACTCAGGATCAGTACAGGATAAGTAATGTCATGTATGTACACAGTGACTGCACCAGCAGCAGAATAGTGAGTGCAGCTCTGGAGTATAATACAGGATGTAACTCAGGATCAGTACAGGATAAGTAATGTCATGTATGTACACAGTGACTGCACCAGCAGCAGAATAGTGAGTGCAGCTCTGGGGTATAATACAGGATGTAACTCAGGATCAGTACAGGATAAGTAATGTCATGTATGTACACAGTGACTGCACCAGCAGCAGAATAGTGAGTGCAGCTCTGGGGTATAATACAGGATGTAACTCAGGATCAGTACAGGATAAGTAATGTCATGTATGTACACAGTGACTGCACCAGCAGCAGAATAGTGAGTGCAGCTCCGGAGTATAATACAGGATGTAACTCAGGATCAGTACAGGATGAGTAATGTCATGTATGTACACAGTGACTGCACCAGCAGCAGAATAGTGAGTGCAGCTCTGGGGTATAATACAGGATGTAACTCAGGATCAGTACAGGATGAGTAATGTCATGTATGTACACAGTGACTGCACCAGCAGCAGAATAGTGAGTGCAGCTCTGGGGTATAATACAGGATGTAACTCAGGATCAGTACAGGATAAGTAATGTCATGTATGTACACAGTGACTGCACCAGCAGCAGAATAGTGAGTGCAGCTCTGGGGTATAATACAGGATGTAACTCAGGATCAGTACAGGATAAGTAATGTCATGTATGTACACAGTGACTGCACCAGCAGCAGAATAGTGAGTGCAGGTCTGCAGTATAATACAGGATGTAACTCAGGATCAGTACAGGATAAGTAATGTCATGTATGTACACAGTGACTGCACCAGCAGCAGAATAGTGAGTGCAGCTCTGGTGTATAATACAGGATGTAACTCAGGATCAGTACAGGATAAGTAATGTCATGTATGTACACAGTGACTGCACCAGCAGCAGAATAGTGAGTACAGCTCTGGAGTACAATACAGGATAAGTGATTGCACCTTATTTGATTGTGGATTTTCCCGCTCTCCCCTCAGATTTGGTTCTGTACTGCGAGGCCTTTCTGACCACGTACCGGACATTCATCTCACCTGAGGAGCTGATTCAGAAGCTTCAGTACAGATATCCTTTTACCTGTGTTCATGGATACTATAAATTATTATAAGTCATCAGTCGTGGTGGTCACAATGACATAATGCACAGTAGCACTGCAGCTCGTGGAGACTACTACTCCTAACATCCCAGAGTTCTCTTGGTCACATCCATGTTATTTCTTTAACCCTTGTCTTACATATGAGCGGTTCTGTCACTTCCAGGACACGTTCAAGCAGCGAGTCAGTAAAAACACCTTCTTTGTGCTGGTGAGAGTGGTGGACGAGCTGTGGTAAGTGCTGTGCTGGTATCTGCCTATGAGTATAATGCACACAGTGAGACGCGCCATGGGGACGTTATGCGCCCCCGTTCCCGGATGTACGTGGCTTCTCTGTGGCTGTGCTCTCCCCCCGCTCCTCCTCTCACAATTTGTTTCAGAAAGTGAAATGGTTTTTCGTGATCGATGACTTGACCCCCTGTCACCCGGATTTCTCCCTCCAGCCTGGTGGAGCTCACAGACGAGATCCTGAAGCTGCTGATGGAGCTGGTGTTCCGGCTGGTGTGTAAGGGGGAGCTGAGCCTGGCGCGGGTGCTGCGCAAGAACATCCTGGAGAAAGTGGACAATAAGAGGATGCAGAGACATAGTAACTCTGCCCTGAGGCCGCTCGCTGCCCGGGGGGTGGCTGCCAGGTACAGGGGGGTCTCCTTACCAGAATCTGGTAGAGATGATTGGGGTCCTGATAAAGGTAACATAATCTGCTGCTCTTCTCACTCCAGGCCGGGGACGCTGCACGACTTCCACAGTCATGAGATTGCCGAGCAGCTGACTCTTCTGGACGCTGAACTCTTCTACAAAATCGAGGTAAGGTTAGAGGTCGCGCCGGCAGCCTGGTCACCCCCCCCCCCCCCCCCCCTCGGCTCTCTGCCAGCTTGTAACCCACCTCCCCTCTTATCACAGATCCCCGAGGTCCTTTTGTGGGCAAAAGAACAAAATGAGGAGAAGAGTCCAAACCTGACCCAGTTCACCGAGCATTTCAACAACATGTCCTATTGGTAAGCGATGTGGGCGGTAACGTGGAGGGGGGAGCGCAGCGCAGGCGCATGGACGGAGCGGTGACTGTCTCTTGTGCCCCAGGGTGCGCTCCATCATCATGCTGCAGGAGAAGGCGCAGGACCGAGAGAGGCTGCTGCTAAAATTCATCAAAATTATGAAAGTGAGTAACGGGAAAATGGAGATAGGTCAGCGGTGCGTGACCCTCGGCCAGTCTCAGTGCTCCCTTCCTGTGTCCATTCTCTGCTGTGAGGGGTGTCGTTGGGGTTTTCTTCCTCTTTGCAGTAGATCTATATTTTGTCTCTCTTACTGCATAGCATCTAAGAAAACTCAATAACTTCAACTCATACCTGGCCATCCTGTCGGCGCTGGACTCAGCACCCATCCGGCGACTGGAGTGGCAGAAGCAGACGTCAGAGGTGAGGCCCGGCCCCTACTCCTCTGCTCCCTGCAGTGTCTTATGGTTTAGCCTGTACTAATCCTGTATCCTGTCCTGCAGGGCCTTGCTGAATACTGCACTTTGATTGACAGCTCCTCGTCCTTCCGAGCGTACCGAGCTGCTCTGTCTGAGGTGGAGCCCCCCTGTATACCTTACCTGTAAGTGTCCTAGGGCAGCGTGCACACACAGCGGCCCAGCTCTGGATCTATAGACATGTTGTATCTTTTGCTTGCAGGGGTCTGATCTTGCAGGACCTGACATTCGTGCACTTGGGAAATCCAGATCACATTGATGGGAAAGTCAACTTCTCCAAGCGATGGCAGCAGTTCAACATCCTGGACAGCATGCGGCGCTTCCAGCAGGTGTAAGTGTGGAGTAACTCACATCCATGTATCTCCATGTTCATGAAGCTTGGATACTACAGATGACGCGTGTCCTCTGAGCTGTGGTTGTGACCTTGTGTTGTGTGACCTTTCACCCCCGCAGTCATTACGAGATCCGCCGGAACGATGACATCATCTCCTTCTTCAATGACTTCAGCGATCACCTGGCGGAGGAGGCGCTGTGGGAGCTCTCCCTAAAGATCAAACCTCGCAACATCACCAGGCGGAAGACAGAAAGAGATGAGAAAACCTAAAGTAAGGAGCGCGGGCCACGCGGCCCGAGGACACGGACTATAGGGGATCTCCAACTGGAGACCAGGGGGAGGGGGGTCATGTTATGGATACAGATTATCACCTCCCAACCTGCTATGTGACCCCCCACCCCGCCTCATCCCTACACATCCACCAAGGGGACACTGGAGTGTGACCTGTGACCTGGAGGACACGGCCGCCTGGATGACGAATCTCCCCCACGTGGGGTCCAAAGTTCTGGTTCTTATTTTTCGCTATTGCCGGTTTATTTTGGGGGTGATTTCCCCTTCACCCCAGCAGAGGGCAGCGGTGAGCCGCTCCTGTAAATATCAGTGTTCTGTTTTCAGGGGGGGGTTGTTGCAATGTGATATGTATTAATATTATTATTATTATATTTTTTTTATGCTGTTGCATGACATGTATACAGAGACTGAGCGTGCAATGTACATAGAGGAGACCGGGAACTACCCAGGGGCCCCGGAGCCGCCCCACATGGGGGCAAATAAATGTTTTAAATGTCTTTATTCTTCACTGCTTCTCGACAGCGGAATCTCCCGGGGCCTCCAGATTCTGATCAAATTTCCTGCAATTCATTAATTTAAATAAACAGAAATACATTTCTTTCTTATGGAGGTTACTCTGGTCTCGGGGGGGGGGGGGGGGGGGGGGGCAGTAAATGGATTTTGTGCTGGCACCATCTGGATATGATGATAAGAATATGAGAATATGGGGGATGACATGGGGGACAAGTGTTTGGCAGCAGCTGTTCCCCCTCCCACTTCCGCCCCCCCATTGTTCCCCCTCCCACTTCCATCCTGACCCCGCCCCCCATTGTCCCCCCACTTCTTTGAGTCGCACCCTGACCTCTTCCCTGTTGATTTTATGACTTTCTTTCGGGTTAATGGCCACTGTCTGTCTGTTTGATGTAGCATTGTCTTGCAGTTCCTGTCAGTTACAATAGGGGGCGCTATGAGTATGTTATTATTCTGTAAACCTCGCTGTAAAGGGGTTTATGTGGATAAAAAGGAATATGGCTGAAAAGTGAATCCTAAGCACTGGACAAGGGCGACGCTGGTTTAGGAGATAACAAACCTCCCTTTCCTACCATTCACCAAAGCTTATTCTGTACTGATAATGTCCTGTGTTTGCTGTTAGTGAATGGAAACCTTCATTCTCATTTCGGCAAATTAATGTTATTGTTTGCAAGATGAAAAATTAGAAATTTCTTCAATATACTTTCTGTATTAGTTGATCAGGGTTTTCTACATCTCTGCTTGCTGTCAATCTATAGAAAGCTTCATTGTTTCCAGTGGACAGATATCTGACCCTGGTCACACAGGCGCACGGCTCGTTAGCTGCACGTCTGTGTGACCATGCTCCACTGGAAGCTTTCTATAGATTGACAGCAAGCAGAGGAATTAATACAGAAAGTATATAGGAAAACTGTATAACTTTTCATGACACAATCACATGTATTTCCCCCTTTACTGCTCCTGATGATGGTGCACTGGCCCCTCCGCCGCCCTCGTGTTTAATGATTTGGGGTTCTAGTTATTTGGAGACTGGAGAATGTTATACAGAGATTACTTAAAAAAAAGTTACATTGTATTGAAATATTTCCTGTACATATACACAGAGCTCCGCCTCCAGGTCCTGGCTCCGCCCCCTGATGGGGCAATTAGGACGAGTTGTGATGATTAGTCTCTGCAGGAGGTTCTCTTTCCAGTCCCCAGTGATTCCTCCTCCATCATAAGAATATGGTGACCACCACGTAGATGATCCAGCTGACCGAGATGAAGACCCCGAAGAGCAGGCTGAAGAGGACCAGTGAGCGAGCCTTGCGGGAGGACTCCTGAGCCTGCAGGACGTCGCCTCTGCTCAGAGCCGTGCGAGTCTGTGGAGGAGACAGACAGGTGGGTGACACAGAGCTGTAAGTCGTCCTAGAGACGTGACCTCCCTGGACGGGCAGAGGATCCAGTCTCTTTAAAGGAAACCTACCATGTGATATGATACATTATAAAGCAAACATACCCTGAGAATGCTGCAGCTACACTGATGCAGGATCAGATCTTGGTTAATCCCGGTGCTGAGGGGTTTTGCTGATAAAACAATTATAACATTATGATAATGAAGCTCTGTCACTTCCATGACTGCTTTAGCGCTTCTCTTAGCAGGTGAGTTATTCACTGTAGGAGAGGATGAAGTAATCCCTGGGTTGTGTCTGAAGGCAGAATAATCAATTGCTGCACCATTCCCCCAGCTGCTGTGTATGAGTGATGCAGCTCAGGTTGATTAGTCATGTCTTGACTAACCTCCATGTCTAATGAAAAGCTCCTGTGTTTATGTTGGCAGCCAGCCTGACCCAGCTTTCCCAAGGTCCTGAATGTTATAATAGGTTTTTTTTCAGCAAAACCAGCTTAGGGATTAACCAAGATATGATCCTGCATCAGTGTAGCTGCAGCAGTCTCAGGGAATGTTTGCTTCATAATGCATCAAATCACATGGTACGTTTCCTTTAAATGTGATGTTGTGTAAGCTAAAGCAATCATCATGAGAACCTGTCAGCAGGACTTGCCCCCTCAGCAAGTGGATGAAAGGTCCTTTCTAGAATGCCCTCTTTTATATCATCCTTTTACCTCTTCCAAAGCCGAGTGGCAATGAGCAGAGAAGAGTCAGAATTACCTGAGAGGAGTCAAGGTTTGAGGCTTCAGGGGGAGGGTCAATTCAAGTTCCGATCTAATGTGACATAGCTCCTATATACAGGCTGCTGGTGCCATATTAAAGATAAGAATGTCATCTTTCAGATCATATCTAGCTTGTGGTCCTATGGTCTACAGAACCAAAGATAAAGACTGATAGTATCCATCTCACAGAACCACAAGCCTGATGCGATATGTTAGATGTAAATTGTATCTCCACAATGACACCAGCAGCATGTTTGTAGGTGCTATAGAACAGAAGTTATGGGCGTCTGATCTAATCTGCACCCTGTAAACTTATCTCGGTTAAATCTGACTCTTCTCTGCTTATTGTCACAAGATTTTAGGGGAACCTTTTTGTTTGAAAACTGGTGAGATTTCACCTAAAAGAGGAAATTCTAGAAATGACATTTCATCCTCGACTCAAGGGGATAAAATATATAGTTAAACTGTGTGTAGTCCTGGAAGGTTCCCATAGAGTTACTAGGAGCAGATCATGGATACCAGCTGATCACCAGGGTCACCTGAGGTCCCTTTAAGGCCCAGGGGTCATTATAGGGTTAATCTGCATTGGTTCGGCCCATATCCTATTCTCCCCATTAATAATCTATGGATTACATTATTCCTCTGGACTCCGGACGCTTTTGCTTTTTCCACTCTGAATAATTTACCTCCGATCCGTGATTTGCTTGGCAGAGGATCCGCGGCCGCCTTGAAATCTCCCGGAATCGGGATTTAAAGGGCAGCTCCTCTATTGAGCCTGATCCCGGATCTCTTACCTCGTGTGAGTACACCACAGCGATGATCCCAGTCAGGAAGCAGCAGAAGAAGGTGACCAGCACCGACTCCACCATGTAGTCCTTGGTCCTGGCCTCGGGCGGTGGTGGCGCCGCGCCCCGGAGCTGTCATTCTGTGGGCAAAGCAATGGCCACAGCTCAGGTCACTTATACAATCATCCAGGCTATTGAGGGTTAACAGGAACGATTTTTAATGGACACCTGTCATCAGGTCTGTGTCACTTGTCCTGTCACCACTATGTGTTGGAGCAGCTCACAAGGATCCCATCCCAGCCTTTATCTAGTCATTTCATACATTAATCATTATAAAATCATCTATTCTTTATCATGTAAATGAGGCTGGTCACATGGTCAGAGGCAGTGATGTCACCCCTGTTACCCCTCCCCCTGCTCATGTCTGTGTGTAATGTATAGTAAAGGATGGCTAGTGTCTGTGCTGCATCTGCTGACATGCTGCATCCTCCTAATATACAGGTGAGAGACACAGACATCAGCTACACAGGTACCTGACATGTTCTGCTATAACATGTGTGAGACACAGACATCAGCTACACAAGTACCTGACATGTTCTGCTATAACATGCGTGAGACACAGACATCAGCTACACAAGTACTTGACATATTCTGCTATAACATGTGTGAGACACAGACATCAGCTACACCTGACATGTACCTGACATGTTCTGCTGTAACATGGCTGCAGCCTGGAGCTGTAGTATCTCTCCTAAACACACACGCTGTCCGTCATGTGTATAGGAGTATCTCATACACACACAGGCTGCAGGGGGCGTGGCCACCAGCAAGCACATGGAGCAGCAGTCAGTCATGCACTGGGGATGTGGCTGTGCCTCCCACTCATGAATAAGGTGGACAGCTTGAATATGCTAATTCTTCATTGGACATGGAGAGGGACAATGAAGGGATAGAGGCAATGCTCTCTAATGGCAGTTTATGAAAATATATTTAGTTTAGGGGGTTATTTTGCATGACGGGTTCTCTTTAAGGTTTAGTGGATGAGTTCTGTGCAGTTTCCTGGGGGAGGGGCGGCTCCGGATCACTGGGACATCAATAATTCATGGAGCTCCCAGAACAAGGAGCCCTGATCTTATTACCTCCCCAGGACCAGGTGAGGGAAGTTACTGTATAGGGGGCACCACCCCCTCCCTCCCGAACCATTGCCCAGGTGCAGTGATTAACCAATAATCCAGCTTTTCCTGAGGCCGGAAAGCAAATGTATCCTTCAGGTCTTGCCTATGCATTATGGGAGTAAAGTTTGGTGATTATGTAATTACACAGAAGCCCCCCCCATCTTACTATTATATAGGGGTAGGTCCCCGGCGGGTACGCGCTGGGCATGGCGGCTCCGGACTGGTAGTAGACAGGCATGTTCCCAGAGAAGTTTGCTGGGTAATTCGGATACAGGAGATGAGCGATCTTGGGATCCGGGGGAGAATACGGAGGGGGGTCCCCCACAAATCCGGTGTTCTCTATTCCTTTAGGCTCCTCTGATGTCGCCTTGGGCTGCACAGGCATTATGTCTCCTGGAGTGTCAGCTCTTGGGCTCATTTCTGACTGTGCTCTGCTCCCCTGCTCTTCCTCCTGGACCTGGACCTCTATTTCTGCAGAACCTGGAAAAGTCAGGGAGATGTCATCAGTGTGTAATTACTGACGATGAATACAATGCAAGTCAGTCTGAACTGCAACAGTTTGTTACATTTGTATCAAGTCTGGAGACTGCTGATCGTTACAGTGTATCAGAGCATTGTCTCTACTCATCACAACTGAGGGTTTGTCACTATTGTCTGAAGGATTCACAGATCAGCAAAACGAGGATAGAGCACCATTACTAATATATAGTGTGTATCAGGGTCTGGGAAAGCTGGGTGACCACTATGGTTGTGATACATCATTTGTTTCTGAACCGTTCGGTATTAGGGTTACAGTAGAACTGGAGCATTTAGGATTCCTGGTGACGACCCCTGAGGGATGTGATGAGGCCGTATATGTTGTCACACAGCTTTCCCGTCACCTGACACATCTCCTGACCTGATATAGGATTCTTCCTGCAGGTAGCGCCCTGGGATTAGGAGCAGGTCCTGCCTATAATCCGGTGTAATCCTCCTGCATCTCTGCTGCGGTTTAGTTTCCCTGAAGTATTCGATGTCGTTATGAGGAAATCTTTGAGATTACCTGGTCCCATCTCCGCAATCACAGACCCCACTGTCCCCCGCTCCACCCCCCTCTGTCCCCCCGCTGCACCCCACTTACTGTAATACAGGCTGCTATCTACAAGTGTCACCAGAACTTTACCCGCTGTAATCTACTGCTCACAACCTCAAGTGCAGCAAGGACGAGCGCCACAGGGCAAAGGGCTGGAATATGGGAGCGGGAGCCGTGTACATACTCCAGGAACATGACCTTACTACACCGAGCACCCAACCCATCATCTTACTACTGACGTCACTACTACACCCCTGCTCCGCAATAGACGATACCTATGTACAGGAATATAACTACTATAATACTGCCCCCTATGTAAAAGAATATAACTACTACAATACTGCCCCCTATGTACAGGAATATAACTACTATAATACTGCCCCCTATGTACAGGAATATAACTACTATAATACTGCCCCCTATGTACAAGAATATATCTACTATAATACTGCCCCCTATGTACAGGAATATAACTACTATAATACTGCCCCCTATGTACAGGAATATAACTACTATAATACTGCCCCCTATGTACAGGAATATAACTACTATAATACTGCCCCCTATGTACAGGAATATAACTACTATAATACTGCCCCTATGTACAGGAATATAACTACTATAATACTGCCCCCTATGTACAAGAATATAACTACTATAATACTGCCCCCTATGTGCAGGAATATAACTACTATAATACTGCCCCCTATGTACAGGAATATAACTGCTATAATACTGCCCCCTATGTACAAGAATATAACTACTATAATACTGCCCCCTATGTACAGGAATATAACTACTATAATACTGCCCCCTATGTACAGGAATATAACTACTATAATACTGCCCCCTATGTACAGGAATATAACTACTATAATACTGCTCCCTATGTACAGGAATATAACTACTCTAATACTGCTCCCTATGTACAGGAATATAACTACTCTAATACTGCTCCCTATGTACAGGAATATAACTACTATAATACTGCCCCCTATGTACAGGAATATAACTACTATAATACTGCCCCCTATGTACAGGAATATAACTACTATAATACTGCCCCCTATGTACAAGAATATAACTACTATAATACTGCCTCCTATGTACAGGAATATAACTACTATAATACTGCCCCCTATGTACAGGAATATAACTACTATAATACTGCCCCCTATGTACAGGAATATAACTACTATAATACTGCCCCCTATGTACAAGAATATATCTACTATAATACTGCTCCCTATGTACAGGAATATAACTACTATAATACTGCCCCCTATGTACAGGAATATAACTACTATAATACTGCCACCTATGTACAGGAATATAACTACTATAATACTGCCCCCTATGTACAGGAATATAACTACTATAATACTGCCCCTATGTACAAGAATATAACTACTATAATACTGCCCCCTATGTACAGGAATATAACTACTATAATACTGCCCCCTATGTACAAGAATATAACTACTATAATACTGCCCCCTATGTACAGGAATATAACTACTATAATACTGCCCCCTATGTACAAGAATATAATTACTATAATACTGCCCCCTATGTACAAGAATATAACTACTATAATACTGCCCCTATGTACAGGAATATAACTACTATAATACTGCCCCCTATGTACAAGAATATAACTACTATAATACTGCCCCCTATGTACAGGAATATAACTACTATAATACTGCCCCCTATGTACAGGAATAGAACTACTATAATACTGCCCCCTATGTACAGGAATAGAACTACTATAATACTGCCCCCTATGTACAGGAATAGAACTACTATAATACTGCCCCCTATGTACAAGAATATAACTACTATAATACTGCCCCCTATGTACAGGAATATAACTACTATAATACTGCCCCCTATGTACAGGAATAGAACTACTATAATACTGCCCCCTATGTACAGGAATATAACTACTATAATACTGCCCCCTATGTAAAAGAATATAACTACTACAATACTGCCCCCTATGTACAGGAATATAACTACTATAATACTGCCCCCTATGTACAGGAATATAACTACTATAATACTGCCCCCTATGTACAGGAATATAACTACTATAATACTGCCCCCTATGTACAAGAATATAATTACTATAATACTGCCCCCTATGTACAAGAATACAACTACTATAATACTGCCCCCTATGTACAGGAATAGAACTACTATAATACTGCCCCCTATGTACAGGAATAGAACTACTATAATACTGCCCCCTATGTACAGGAATAGAACTACTATAATACTGCCCCCTATGTACAGGAATAGAACTACTATAATACTGCCCCCTATGTACAGGAATAGAACTACTATAATACTGCCCCCTATGTACAGGAATATAACTACTATAATACTGCCCCCTATGTACAGGGATATAACTACTATAATACTGCCCCCTATGTACAAGAATATAACTACTATAATACTGCCCTCTATGTACAAGAATATAACTACTATAATACTGCCCCCTATGTACAAGAATATAACTACTATAATACTGCCCCCTATGTACAAGAATATAACTACTATAATACTGCCCCCTATGTACAGGAATATAACTACTATAATACTGCCCCCTATGTACAGGAATATAACTACTATAATACTGCCCCCTATGTATAGGAATATAACTACTATAATACTGCCCCCTATGTACAGGAATATAACTACTATAATACTGCCCGCTATGTACAAGAATATAACTACTATAATACTGCCCCCTATGTACAAGAATATAACTACTATAATACTGCCCCTATGTACAAGAATATAACTACTATAATACTGCCCCCTATGTACAAGAATATAACTACTATAATACTGCCCCCTATGTACAGGAATATAACTACTATAATACTGCCCCCTATGTACAAGAATATAACTACTATAATACTGCCCCTATGTACAGGAATATAACTACTATAATACTGCCCCCTATGTACAGGAATATAACTACTATAATACTGCCCCCTATGTACAGGAATAGGACTACCTGTGGGCACGTTAGATCCAACTGTAGTATTGGGGAATACAATCTATTACTCTCTGTTATCAGCCATTACATCCCGGGGGGAGGAGACTGTACAGGGGGGGATACAATCTATTACTCTCTGTTATCAGCCATTACATCCCGGGGAGAGGAGACTGTACAGGGGGGATACAATCTATTACTCTCTGTTATCAGCCATTACATCCCGGGGAGAGGAGACTGTACAGGGGGGGATACAATCTATTACTCTCTGTTATCAGCCATTACATCCCGGGGAGAGGAGACTGTACAGGGGGGATACAATCTATTACTCTCTGCTATCAGCCATTACATCCCGGGGAGAGGAGACTGTACAGGGGGGGGGATACAATCTATTACTCTCTGTTATCAGCCATTACATCCCGGGGAGAGGAGACTGTACAGGGGGGGGGATACAATCTATTACTCTCTGTTATCAGCCATTACATCCCGGGGAGAGGAGACTGTACAGGGGGGGATACAATCTATTACTCTCTGTTATCAGCCATTACATCCCGGGGAGAGGAGACTGTACAGGGGGGATACAATCTATTACTCTCTGTTATCAGCCATTACACCCCGGGGACAGGAGACTGTACAGAGGGATACAATCTATTACTCTCTGTTATCAGCCATTACATCCCGGGGAGAGGAGACTGTACAGGGGGGGATACAATCTATTACTCTCTGTTATCAGCCATTACATCCCGGGGAGAGGAGACTGTACAGGGGGGGGGATACAATCTATTACTCTCTGTTATCAGCCATTACATCCCGGGGAGAGGAGACTGTAGAGGGGGATACAATCTATTACTCTCTGTTATCAGCCATTACACCCCGGGGAGAGGAGACTGTACAGGGGGGGGGGGGGGGGGGATACAATCTATTACTCTCTGTTATCAGCCATTACATCCCGGGGAGAGGAGACTGTACAGGGGGGGATACAATCTATTACTCTCTGTTATCAGCCATTACATCCCGGGGACAGGAGACTGTACAGAGGGATACAATCTATTACTCTCTGTTATCAGCCATTACATCCTGGGGAGAGGAGACTGTACAGAGGGATACAATCTATTACTCTCTGTTATCAGCCATTACATCCCGGGGAGAGGAGACTGTACAGGGGGGGGGGGGATACAATCTATTACTCTCTGTTATCAGCCATTACATCCCGGGGAGAGGAGACTGTACAGGGGGGGGGAATACAATCTATTACTCTCTGTTATCAGCCATTACATCCCGGGGAGAGGAGACTGTACAGGGGGATACAATCTATTACTCTCTGTTATCAGCCATTACACCCCGGGGAGAGGAGACTGTACAGGGGGATACAATCTATTACTCTCTGTTATCAGCCATTACACCCCGGGGAGAGGAGACTGTACAGGGGGGGATACAATCTATTACTCTCTGTTATCAGCCATTACATCCCGGGGAGAGGAGACTGTACAGGGGGGGATACAATCTATTACTCTCTGTTATCAGCCATTACATCCCGGGGATAGGAGACTGTACAGGGGGGATACAATCTATTACTCTCTGTTATCAGCCATTACATCCCGGGGAGAGGAGACTGTACAGGGGGGATACAATCTATTACTCTCTGTTATCAGCCATTACATCCCGGGGAGAGGAGACTGTACAGGGGGGGGGGGGGATACAATCTATTACTCTCTGTTATCAGCCATTACATCCCGGGGAGAGGAGACTGTACAGGGGGGGGGATACAATCTATTACTCTCTGTTATCAGCCATTACACCCCGGGGAGAGGAGACTGTAGAGGGGGATACAATCTATTACTCTCTGTTATCAGCCATTACATCCCGGGGAGAGGAGACTGTACAGGGGGGATACAATCTATTACTCTCTGTTATCAGCCATTACATCCCGGGGAGAGGAGACTGTACGGGGGGGGGGGGGGATACAATCTATTACTCTCTGTTATCAGCCATTACATCCCGGGGAGAGGAGCCTGTACAGGGGGGGGGGATACAATCTATTACTCTCTGTTATCAGCCATTACATCCCGGGGAGAGGAGACTGTACAGGGGGATACAATCTATTACTCTCTGTTATCAGCCATTACACCCCGGGGAGAGGAGACTGTACAGGGGGGGATACAATCTATTACTCTCTGTTATCAGCCATTACATCCCGGGGAGAGGAGACTGTACAGGGGGGATACAATCTATTACTCTCTGTTATCAGCCATTACATCCCGGGGATAGGAGACTGTACAGGGGGGATACAATCTATTACTCTCTGTTATCAGCCATTACATCCCGGGGAGAGGAGACTGTACAGGGGGGGATACAATCTATTACTCTCTGTTATCAGCCATTACACCCCGGGGAGAGGAGACTGTACAGGGGGGATACAATCTATTACTCTCTGTTATCAGCCATTACACCCCGGGGAGAGGAGACTGTACAGGGGGATACAATCTATTACTCTCTGTTATCAGCCATTACATCCCGGGGAGAGGAGACTGTACAGGGGGGGGGGGGGTACAATCTATTACTCTCTGTTATCAGCCATTACACCCCGGGGAGAGGAGACTGTACAGGAGGATACAATCTATTACTCTCTGTTATCAGCCATTACACCCCGGGGAGAGGAGACTGTACAGGGGGATACAATCTATTACTCTCTGTTATCAGCCATTACACCCCGGGGAGAGGAGACTGTACAGGGGGGATACAATCTATTACTCTCTGTTATCAGCTTAGGGTGAGGTGACTGTAGTTTACCTTATTACCATGAGTGACAGGTGCTGTAGATGCCTGTGGTTCTCCGTGGTTCTTACAGTGAGTGTTATTATAAGCTCTCAGTTTGTGCCTGCTGGGAGTTGTAGTTCTACACCCGCCTTCTATTGCTCAGGTTACTGCTGCCTTGTAGATACATTGTTCACAATCTCCTAGACATGTTCTTGTATTGTTTCTCTTTGCCACTTGCCCATATGTATACCCGTGTTGTGTCCCCCTGCCCGGGTGGTACCTGTAGTCGCCATGGTGTTGGCACTCTCTGATGACGGGCGCTATCCTCTTCTTCTCATGAATGCCGCTCTTGTTGGCCCAGGGGCTCGGGCTGGCTCATCCTCACCCTGCTGTGCCGCCCTGCTCCGGTGCCTGCTCCTTCTCTCTGCCTCGGGGCTCGGGTTCCTGGCTCTCTCCTTCCTCATTAATAATTGACAGACGTGTTTGCGGAAGGCTGTGCAAATAGCAGCCCTGCTCCTGGCGCGGAGCTCACAGGGAAGGCTGGCAGTACCATGTCACTCAATGCCACCATGGTACAAAGGGTGGAGGTAGGTCGCGTAAGGGGTTGGTACTGGTCAGGTCAATGTTAACCCCGTGTATGAAAGGTTGAGTTTATTAGATCATCCAGGCTTGGACAGGTGGGGGTGCACCCTAATGATGGGGTCACCCTTGCACCCCTGAGAGGTGCATCACCATGTGACGTTGTGTGCCATCAGCTCCCGCACATCCCGGGTCCATAAACCACAATCCTCACAGATGGAAAGTTCTATAAACTTAAGATTTCTAGTCACTAAACGATCCTTCCTGTAACAGCTGCAGCTTTGTTACAATGTAACCAGCAATAGACTGTGCTCTGTGAGCAGCGCTTATCTCTCCTGATTGTTTGCCGCAGTGTAACATCTGTGCTGCGGATGCGTTACTGTGTATCAGTTCAGATGAATTGTAGCCATCTAGTATCACAGAAGAGTTTCACAACCGTTTGCAATTGTAACAAACCCTCAGCTGTGGTTGTGAGAAGCACTCGGCTTAGGTTTTCAGCCTGTCTATTTATGATCCCATTCAATAACAGAAAGAAGAAATCCTAGAAATGGTGAGAAACAGAACAGAACCTCCCAGAACTTCTCAATATGCGATGATTGATCTCTATTCACACACTGGCGCAGCATTGGCCCTCGCCCTTATGTTTCTCCTGCGCTGATACATTGTAGCAGCTCGGAATGTGCTGCAGTCACTCAGCTTTTCCTGGCAGAGTAGCCGCCAGTCTCCTGACAATCCTCCCAGCATTGATAATGGAGGTTCCCACAGCCACTAATTGCCTTCTCGAGGTCACACGGCAGATAAGCGGCGCCAGACCTGACCGGCAGGTTTAAAGGGCCAGTCCTTGAGGCATCGAGGAAAGCTGGGTGACGTCTGATCTTGCAGGACGCTGGGAAAGCGGAGTGTTAGCCCCTGTCACCCCGGCGCCCTCCTACCAGGTGTTATACTGGTGTCTTATGGGTCAGGGTCCCGCTCAGCACCTGCAGGCGGCCATGTTGTCACCCAGCTTTGCCCCCAGTTCTGGTGCTGATCGTCTCAGGATGTGATGAGACTGTGGTGGCTTCTTAAAGGGCAGGTGCAGAGTTTCTACCCCCCATGGGGCACGTGGACCCTTCTCTTACCCCTCAGACCCCCCCAGGTTTTCCTTCAGTGTTTCTGGAATTATCTCCGGGCTCCAGATGTGAAGGTGACTTCTACAAAAGTAACAAATTTGGCTAAAAACACCAAACCAGGTGCCTGTACTATGTATCCCCCCACCCCCTTTCCGCGCCGGAGCCGCAGTCTGTGAGCGCCATCTTTCCCTCAGTTCACACACTGCGGTAATTATAGAAAGAGTCTTGCGGGGGAGAGAACCACACACAAGCTACGTCACAAACTAAAGCAAACAAGACACCTGTAGCCCCGCCCCTCCCGTCACATGATATTGTACTGTCACATGACCTGTACTGGAGCGCATGCGCCCTGGCTCCCAGCATGCTGTGCGGAATGTCCGCTGATGGCCGTCCTTGCCGCGGTGTCTCCTGGGAGTTGTAGTTTCCGCACTGTCCCCGTTGCCCGCAGGTTCTCCCGCCATGGCCTCAGCAGGGAGCATGGAAACCCCGGAGCGCGGACTCCAGCGGCCATTCCTCATCGGGGTGAGCGGCGGCACCGCCAGCGGAAAGGTGAGTGCGGGGTCAAGAGATGTCACTGACCTGAGGGGTGTCAGGTAAGTACCGCAACCCGGGGCCCCGGCAGTGACAGGCAGTCCCCCCCTCCTCTCCTCCAGTGACAGGCAGTGCCCCCCCCTCCTCTCCTCCAGTGACAGGCAGTGCCCCCCCCCCTCCTCCAGTGACAGGCAGTGCCCCCCCCCCTCCTCTCCTCCAGTGACAGGCAGTCCCCCCCCCCCCTCCTCTCCTCCAGTGACAGGCAGTGCCCCCCCTCCTCTCCTCCAGTGACAGGCAGTGCCCCCCCCTCCTCTCCTCCAGTGACAGGCAGTGCCCCCCCTCCTCTCCTCCAATGACAGGCAGTGCCCCCCCTCCTCTCCTCCAGTGACAGGCAGAGCCCCCCCCCTCTCTCCTCCAGTGACAGGCAGTGCCCCCCCCTCCTCTCCTCCAGTGACAGGCAGTGCCCCCCCCTCCTCTCCTCCAGTGACAGGCAGTGCCCCCCCCCTCCTCTCCTCCAGTGACAGGCAGTGCCCCCCCCCCCTCCTCTCCTCCAGTGACAGGCAGTGCCCCCCCCCTCCTCTCCTCCAGTGACAGGCAGTGCCCCCCCCCTCCCTCTCCTCCAGTGACAGGCAGTGCCCCCCCCTCCTCTCCTCCAGTGACAGGCAGTGCCCCCCCTCCTCTCCCTCCAGTGACAGGCAGTGCCCCCCCTCCTCTCCTCCAGTGACAGGCAGTGCCCCCCCTCCTCTCCTCCAGTGACAGGCAGTGCCCCCCTCCTCTCCTCCAGTGACAGGCAGTGCCCCCCCCTCCTCTCCTCCAGTGACAGGCAGTGCCCCCCCCTCCTCTCCTCCAGTGACAGGCAGTGCCCCCCCCTCCCTCCTCCAGTGACAGGCAGTGCCCCCCCCTCCTCTCCTCCAGTGACAGGCAGTGCCCCCCCCTCCTCTCCTCCAGTGACAGGCAGTGCCCCCCCCTCCTCTCCTCCAGTGACAGGCAGTGCCCCCCCCCTCCTCCAGTGACAGGCAGTGCTCCCCCCCCTCCCTCCTCCAGTGACAGGCAGTGCCCCCCCTCCCCTCCTCCAGTGACAGGCAGTGCCCCCCCTCCCTCCTCCAGTGACAGGCAGTGCCCCCCTCCCTCCTCCAGTGACAGGCAGTGCCCCCCCTCCCCTCCTCCAGTGACAGGCAGTGCCCCCCCTCCTCCAGTGACAGGCAGTGCCTCCCCCTCCTCCAGTGACAGGCAGTGCCCCCCCCTCCTCCAGTGACAGGCAGTGCCCCCCCCTCCTCCAGTGACAGCAGTGCCCCCCCCTCCTCCAGTGACAGGCAGTGCCCCCCTCTCTCCTCCAGTGACAGGCAGTGCCCCCCTCCTCTCCTCCAGTGACAGGCAGTGCCCCCCCCCTCCTCTCCTCCAGTGACAGGCAGTGCCCCCCCCCTCCTCTCCTCCAGTGACAGGCAGTGCCCCCCCTCCTCTCCTCCAGTGACAGGCAGTGCCCCCCCTCCTCTCCTCCAGTGACAGGCAGTGCCCCCCCCCCCCTCTCCTCCAGTGACAGGCAGTGCCCCCCCCTCCTCTCCTCCAGTGACAGGCAGTGCCCCCCCTCATCTCCTCCAGTGACAGGCAGTGCCCCCCCCTCCTCTCCTCCAGTGACAGGCAGTGCCCCCCTCCTCTCCCTCCAGTGACAGGCAGTGCCCCCCCTCCTCTCCTCCAGTGACAGGCAGTGCCCCCCCTCATCTCCTCCAGTGACAGGCAGTGCCCCCCCTCATCTCCTCCAGTGACAGGCAGTGCCCCCCCTCATCTCCTCCAGTGACAGGCAGTGCCCCCCCCTCATCTCCTCCAGTGACAGGCAGTGCCCCCCCTCCTCTCCTCCAGTGACAGGCAGTGCCCCCCCTCACGTCCCCCTCCTCCAAGTGACAGGCAGTGCCCCCCCTCCCCTCCTCCAGTGACAGGCAGTGCCCCCCCTCCCCTCCTCCAGTGACAGGCAGTGCCCCCCCCTCCCCTCCTCCAGTGACAGGCAGTGCCCCCCCTCCCCTCCTCCAGTGACAGGATACACACAGTGCCCCCCCTCCTTCCCAGTGACAGGCAGTGCCCCCTCCCCTCCTCCAGTGACAGGCAGTGCCCCCCCTCCCCTCCTCCAGTGACAGGCAGTGCCCCCCCTCCCCTCCTCCAGTGACAGGCAGTGCCCCCCCTCCCCTCCTCCAGTGACAGGCAGTGCCCCCCCTCCTTCCCTCCAGTGACAGG